>NW_010533888.1:0-27831 GCF_000687285.1 Phaethon lepturus
TGAGCCAGTCCTGGAGGGGGCTGCGGGGATCATGCCGGGGGGGCTGCGCCTCGGCATCGCTTTCTCCTCGCCCTCCATGGAGCCCGGACCTTTTCTACAATGACTTTCCCTGAGCTGAGCAATGGCAGCTTGAGTGGGAACCGCACGGGACAGGGCAGCCAGAGCGGTGCCAACCGATCCTGGGGGCTGCAAGGTGAGGAGACCCCCGAGGGCAACGGCACCACGCTGACTTTCGCCTTGGACGTGCAGGCAGTGGGCGTCGGGGTCTTCCTGGCCGTCTTCATCCTCTCAGCCATCGTGGGGAACATCCTCGTCATCCTCTCGGTGGCTTGCAACAGGCACCTGCAGACGGTCACCAACTACTTCATCGTCAACCTGGCCATCGCCGACCTGCTGCTCAGCACCACCGTGCTGCCCTTCTCGGCCACCTTGGAGGTGCTGGGCTTCTGGGTGTTTGGGCGCATCTTCTGCAACATCTGGGCAGCGGTGGACGTGCTGTGCTGCTCCGCCTCCATCATGAGCCTGTGTATCATCTCTGTGGACAGGTACATCGGCGTCAAGTACTCCCTTAAGTACCCCGCAATCATGACCGAGAAGAAGGCGGGGGTCATCCTCGTGGTGGTCTGGCTCTCCTCCATGGTCATCTCCATTGGACCATTGCTGGGATGGAAGGAGCCACCACCGCCAGATGAGAGCATCTGTAGCATCACGGAGGAGCCAGGCTATGCCCTGTTCTCTTCCCTCTTCTCCTTCTACCTGCCCCTCATGGTCATCCTGGTGATGTACTTCAGGATCTACGTGGTGGCCAGGCGGACCACCCGGAGCTTGGAGGCAGGGGTCAAGAAGGAGAGGAATAAATCCATGGAGGTGGTACTGCGTATCCACTGCCGCAGCGTGCTGGAGGAGCCTCTCTCCAGCACCCGGAACAAGGGGCACAACTTCAGAAGCTCCCTCTCCGTGCGGCTCCTCAAGTTCTCCCGTGAGAAAAAAGCAGCCAAGACTCTCGCCATCGTTGTGGGTGTTTTCATCCTCTGCTGGTTCCCCTTCTTCTTCGTCCTGCCTTTTGGTAAGTGACACCATCCCCCATTTCACTCCACTGCCCGTGGCTGAGCCCCCGGGAACCGGTTCCTTGGGAAAAAATTTCAGGACACAACTCATGCATGGAGGTGAGGGACAGGTAACTGATAGGTGAATAAACCAGCAATGAATTAATTCAATTAATTAACATTTATTCAATATTTATTAATCAGAGTCATATAATCAATCAAAGTAAATAGCAAATGAATGAAATAGCAGCACAGTAATTGGTTTAATTAATTCATTCTGCATTCTGCAGTTTAACTAATGAAGTTCAGGCTAAAGGAGGAAGAGCTCTGTTTCAAACAGGCTGTAATTACGGTACAGTGATCTCCAAACACCTTTGCCGTCCCTGCCCCCAAGCTCCCTTCCTCCCAGTTTGGAGAAGGGCGCCTGGATTTGCCTCCATGGGCCCAGGGCTCCCACCTCTGTTGTGAACTGGTGGAGATGTTGGAGGTGAGTGAGGTTTGATTCCCCTTAGGAGGGATCATCTACAAGGGTGATGGTCCTCGTCGAATTCCCAGGACTGATCCACCCCCCGCAGGAGTTGTGCCCTCAGCTCCTGGCCCTGCCATGGTGCCTGTGTCACTGGGTGCTCATTTGGGGTTGTCTGATGGGTTGTGCTCTAAAGTTCTGGCAAGTTGTTTGCTCGAGTGAAAAGGACGCAGCCCCCTGCGTGCAGAGGAGTGGGCACAGAGCCCACTGGGCAGGGGCCACACGATGTCCAAGGCAACGTCCCCCTCCTGCACCAGTGCTAGCCATTGCCCATAAAGTGCAGGAAAGCCAGAGCGCTCCATATCCTCCTCATCTAACAACAGGCACCCAGTTCAGGGGACCACATTAACCCTCTGGAGTGGTGTAGCTAAACCTAGGGGGGGAAAAAAGATTAAAATAAATTCTGAATATTGACGATGGCCTTTGCACAGAGCTCGGCAAAGCAGAGAGGTCTGTCACTCCACCTGCCGGGTGGGACCCATGTGTCCCACAGCGCACCGGGGACTTGTGTCCAAGTAATCCTGCAGCCAGGGACACGTTATAGCTAGTTCTGCACTTTTTCTCAGGATTTTTCAAATCCTCTTCCTGGAGGCTGCCTCTCAAGTCCATGGAAAGAGAGCATTGTGACCAGAGGACCCTGCTGAGGTTTTGATCTCCCTCCAGCACTGCGGCTGTCCCCCTGGGGACAGCTGGAGGCCAAGGCTGTTAGACATCTAACTGAGGCCACTCAATCCCCACCTGCCCTCCGGGGGGATAATTCACCAGGACCACCGGTGCCTTGGGAGCTGAGGTGTTCCCGGGGTGCTGGATCAGGGTTGTGGGGGTCTGGTCTCACCACGCTGCTGTCTTTGCTTTGGTTTCTCCCTCTGGGTGAGGGTGGTATTTGGTGAGTTCAGCTCAGCTCTCCTCAGGGGTGAAACTGCTGCTGTGAGGAGTTTTCACCCTGTGTGTGCACGGGAGTTCGTGGCGTAACTCAGGCGGGGAGCAGTAAGACTGCAGTGAACTTCTCTCACTACAAGACCTGAGATGAATTCTCCCGTCCGACCGTGCCTCAGTTTCCCGTTCAGTGATCAGGTGCATTGGGGATTTTTGTAGCCTGCAAATTAGTAGTTTGGGAATGGTGGGGCTCAGGGAGATGCCAGTACTCAAAGGCTGAGCTCTCGGGCGGCCCCAATCTGACACTCGCCTCCTTGGCCGATCAGAGGGGCAGGAACCAGCTCCGAACCTCATTCACACCTTTACACCCTACAGCTAATAAAGCTGGGAATCAGGATCCTGTTCCTCTGAGTTATTCCCGGTACTGGGAAACAGAGAACAAACAACAAGCAAATACTTTTCAGTAGAAAAAATATTTTGGTTTACCCTATCTGTCCTCCCTTGAAGCCCTCGAACCAGCTTCTCCACTGATGTAAATCACCACCCTTGCACTGAAGTCAAAGGAGATACGCTGATTTACACCAGTTAAAAATCCAAACTTCATTCTTTAAGTACCTCCCGTGAACCCGTTTGCTTCCTCCAAGCACACAACTTGCCAAGTTCTTTATAAACATGACTTTGATCTTTACTTCCTGCTGTATTATACGTATAATATAAACACAGCCAAAGTTCATTTATTTTATGACTACAAAATATGCTGCCTTTGATTTCACCCCCGCTTTTATTAATTGCAATTTCCTATTCAAATGGAAGAATCATTCAATGCTATCTAGAAGGAGAACAGAAACTTCTGCAAGGTCTAATCTCTGGTTTTACAGCTCAGGAGACAGGTCTGAAACTCAGAGAAATCAGCAAAGTTCACTGTAAATCCACAAACCGAAACATGCTGGGGCCAATCCTCCTTGAAAAGAAGATTGTAAATGGTTAAGTAGAATTGCTATTTTATTTGCTTCTTAGACAAACTTACATGAAATAATTTGGGGTCAACTGGAAATGATATTGATATATTTTAAAAGAAAATGAAACACTGGTGAGAAACAAAATCACTTTCACTTGAAGTGAAACGTATTGTTTCAATTTAAGGAACGAGTGAATGGAAGTTTATTAAAAATTGAGTACTCAAATACATTTCAAAATGAACTGTCACATGGAAGTGGAATGAATATGTGATCTATTTTCTTCTGAAACTATTGAAATGTTTTGACTTTTTTTTTCTGTTTGACATGAATTTGCAAGAAGTTGTCATTGACTTGCACTGTTGACTGACTGTTGTCTGATTATACTTTTTAGGCATAAGTAAATTTGTCAACTGAAAAAAAGACTCCCAGCTCTACTTAGCATTGACTTAGCAATCAGAAAGCTCTGTACTGGCTCTGTCACCAGTGTCTGTGTGAGTCTGCACACGTCTTTGCAACTCTCTGCAGAATAGTTTCCATGTTAGTTACACAGGAGTGGTATTTATCACATCAGTGTTGAGAAGCTGAAATAACCAATAATTTCAAATAGCAGGACCAATATATGTGCCAAATGTTGTCAGATATTCCTCCATGCTTGAATAATCAACAAAGATTCTTCTTTAAATCAGCTCAAACTCCCCAATACCTCTGCAGTCTATTTATCAGCTGAGTAATTTAGCTCACTCTTGGGTTTGTGATACATGTCCCGAAGCACAGGATGCCATCACCAGGAGTTCTAACACAATTAACAGCTCCTGTGGCTAATGAGACTCTTTAAGCAGCTGGTTGTTCAGCAAGAGATGAAAACCTAATTACCCACATAACTCTTGTGTAGGTTGTATCTTTTGCTGGGTGTGCAGTAGAGCTCTACCAATCTGCTTCGTCTGGGGATCCTGGGTGGTGGTTGTGTGGTTTATGCCAGGCTGCCTCTTCCCTTTGCAAAGACCTGTCAAGAGAACATAGCTGCAGGCTTCTGAGATATGAGCCGGGAGTTTATGGGTGTTTTGTAGGACAGGATTCATCTTGCTTCGGTTGTCTCAGACATCTGTGCCTTCATCTCAGCTAGTCATAGCATCATGGAGATGCTAGTTGGAAGGGACCTCCGAAGGTCCAACTCCCTCTCTGAGCAACACCAATACTAGATCAACCAGCCCTATTCTCCCTAAGCTCCCTTTATCTTTCCAAGGGGAGTGCCTGGGAGGTGTGACTTACCTGGCCTATTTTGGACATCTTCCTTTAGGATGAGATGAATTGTGGTGTCAGTCTGCCTCTTCCTCTCCCTTGACTACAAAAGCAGCCAGAGGCAACTAACCAGCTGATGGTGTCCGCACTGCAGGCATTTACAGAGAGGTGGGCATCTATGCAACGGGTCAAGGAACCAGAACACCCTATACAACACCTATGGATAGACAGTCATCTGCTTTCTCAAATCTGATCCTGGACGAAGTAAGTAAGAATAGGAGGACAAATGGAGCCCTGCTCTCCATCCACTTTTCAGTGGCTGGGAGCATGCAGAGACAATGTGGGGCCCCAAATGGGACCATCTCAGGAGTAGAGGTAAAGACCACCTCCATCACCACCCCAGAAGCATCTAAGAAGAAACAACCACCCCTTGGGATCAAGGATGCACTAGCCAGCACCCAGGATGGCAATTTACACACCTCAATGGCCCTTACTTTTTAAGAAGCATAGTCTAGTCTGGGTGGTGGGCTCCTATGTTTGTTACTCTTTGGATTTAGTTAGAAATCAATACTGGTGTGAGAAAGGCACAGCGGCACCCATAGCTAGTGCCACATAAGGGTGATGGCTCCCTTCTCTCTGTCCCTCCACAGGCAACAGGTTACCCAGACAAGGAATGACTTAAGAGATCCCTCAGTATGAGCAAAACCCTCATAGTCATGGTCTTACGTTTGCATCGGGGTGGTGACTTGCCTGTGTTTGCAGTGGAAGCTGGTACTTGTTTCCAGCTATGATTCAGAAAAACAGTGTACTGGCTTTTTTACCTGCATCCTGAAGGAAAGGCAGCTGCTACACAAACCAGGGTCGGAAAGGTCTCCTTCTAGCCAAAACAAAAATATTTTTGTAGATGCTGTTTTTCACAGGGCAGAAGTCCTTTCACAAAACCTTTTGCAGAAGATGGGCTCACAGAGACGTAGCAGTGCTCAAGCTTCAGTTGCTGTCACTTGTAAAATACATGCTGGAGAAGACAATGTAGGTAGAAGCACAGTTCAGATGAGACCAGGTCTGTTCTGGTAGAAGTGGAGAATCTAATTCTGTTCTTGTAGAAGAGCTTTCAGCATGGTTTCCTAAGAAAAAAAATGGCTTGTGTCATTGCTCTGTGCCTGTGTGCATGTAAGCCTTCCCCACCACCTGATGAACTCTTTCATCAATCTCAGTCACATTTAAGAAAGTGCTAAAAGTCTTCAATATACCAAAATGGGCACATGGGTAAAGAAGTGGGAATTTTATACTCTTCCCTCACTGAAGGAAGGTTGCAGAGTGAGCTCAGGCTCTGGTTAGACATCAGAAAATACTCACTAAAAATCCACCACAAGACACAATTCCACAGAAAACCAAGCTTCCTTAATTTTTTTGTTCACAGGAGGACCTGATCAAAAGTGTGATTGAAAAGGAGGAGGATGAAAGAAAGACTACTGAATTACTTTGATTGTCAGGGCAGGCTCTTGTATCTCGTGAAATTTTCTGAGTCATGGTGGCAGTGGAAGAATTGGCATGGAAAAAGCAATGGGCAACTGTTTTGGAATAATTAGCTATGGCCCAGAGCATCAAATCAAAGGGGAACAAGAGCAATTGCAATGAACTATTCCATCTGCCACACATCCTCCATTGATCCTGGTCCACAGGAACCATACATTCATTAAAAATGCCAGCAAAGGCACAGACACGGAGTCTCAAAAGCTGCTAGGTACCAGGCTCCAGTCTGATTTGTTGGACATCATCCACGCAAGAAGCAAGATTCTTTTCGCCTGCTTTGTACCACAGGATGTTTCCATCTAATGTGCTCATGCCAAATTAGCATAAATTCATTAAATCATAGAGGATGGATGGGTCTTCCAGCCCATCTCCCTTTTTCAGAGAAAGATCATTTGGCCTCAAACCATTCCTAACCCATTTTTCAAGACTATTCTTAAGGCACTGCAGTGAAGGCAAATCCATTGTTTTCCCAGGCAAATGATACTGTTGCTTAAGCAGCCCTCGAATGTGATTTCTGCTTCTCTTTTTCCAGTTCAGAGTGTCTGCAACAGCATTAGGGCTCTGTTGCAGCCTACCAGAATGTCATCCCTAGGGCATGACGGCAGGGATGCATGTGGTGGGCATGGCACAGGGAGACACGGCGGCGTACAGCCCGCCGGGATAGCGCTGGAGGAGTAGGCCGGGCACAGGGGAGCTAGCTGGCAGTCATCTGCATTGACTGGGTCTGTCTAGAGATAATGCTGAGGAAAAGCAACCTGTGAGCTTGGTTTCTCTCCAGGCAGAACACGTTGACATCCTGCAGAAGGGCACAGGAGAGAATTACAAGTGCGCGCGTGGACAAGGAGCCCGTGTGTAAATGACGTAGCTAAAGCATTGACGGTGTTGATTCACTCCTTGTGCCCTAGTGCAGAAGCCACCGAAGTGCAGAACAACAGGGAAACAGTCCACGTGCGTTTGGAAATAGCCAGCAAAAAATTATTATTTGGGGCCCAAACGAGTGTGTGTGATTCCCTTCCTACCCATTACCCGGTGTAGAAGGCCAGAGACAGACGGAGGGGTTTAGTACAGTTTTTGGTGTTACAAGAGATGTAGCATTCTGGACCTCAAATAATGATTTGGGCACCCAAGTTTGAACATATAATTTACCTCTGCCTGACCAAAGTAATGCAGTGATTCACTGAAGTGACTGGGAATAGGACCCAGATCTCCCATGACCTATGTACGGGTTTACTCTGCTTCCAGTCCACCCACCGCACCACCAAATAAAACTATTTAAAGCCAAATGTCTGTTTTTATATCGCAGTGTCTTGACGCATCTGGGGGCAGTTGCTATAATAGATGTACCACAAACAGGAAAAAAATAGAACTTGAAAAATTTAAAAGTCCTGTGATTCAGTGGGCAAAATGTTACAAAATCTCTCAACAGGAGTTTTGGAACCAATACCAAAATGCACCGTATAATGTTAAATGCAACTATATTAAGCTGAGTCTGATTATTTTTATTATATTTTATTATATTTGCACATGCAAAACTTTGTCCTGCATATTCAGGGGAGGAGCTTTTAATTAGCCTGATCTACCTTCATTAATTCAGATGTGGATAAATAGTTGCTCATTAATTCTGATAATCTGGTTAATGAGATGTAACGAAGGTTGAGCGGAAGGGTGGGGATGCTCTTTGGTATGATCATGCAAAGGTGGTGGTTTAATCTCTTGCTACCAGCTTGATTTCAATAGGTGTTGCCACAACAAACAGCATGAGGTACTAGCGATGGTGTCATTATAGCAAGTAACAGTGTAAAAGCTTCATGCTACCTGCAGGATTTTAATTAGAAGTGTGCTCACTTCAGCAAGTACGTACATCACTTTTGCTCAAGGTTCTTCAGAAAATGAGTGTATTTCCTTGGGAAAACAACAAGAATTATCTTCTGATTGATCAATCAGGACATTTACTTGATGGGATTATGGTGCTGTATTCTAGGTCGGGCTGATAGTACCTATTAACATTATGGGACCCTTCTGGAATACAGTCCCAACCTCTGGTGCCAAACATTATCTATTAGGTGAAGTTTTCCATCCCATGTCTTTGTAACAGGCTGAATTTGTTCTGCCAAATGTGAGACAAAATGAGATAGCCATATTTGAGAAAGATGACAGGAAAAAACACAGCGTTCAGTTCCTTATAAGAAGAATTATGGGGACAGCCTTGAGTTTAAAAAGCTCTGTCAGTACCACATGTCAGAGCAAAAACTTGACATTTTACTCCATCGTGGTTGAGCGGTGGTCTATGTCAGGGCAAGGCAGGAACTAGTCAAAGCTGGCCCAGTATGGCCAACCTGTGTGAATAAAGCACGTTTCTGAGGTGTTGTCAAGGATGAGTAGTTTAGCAAGACCGGAGCCTTCTGAGGAAGGGCTTTTGAGAGTAATGACCTGATGGTGTTTGATGGGTTTCTGCTCCTCTGCAGTCCCCTGTACTGCTCATTTCCACACTGTTCCCATCTTCTACAATATCCCTGGCATTGGGTGCCAACAGTATACGGTCTTCAGGCAATTGCTCTTCAGCTTCCTACATAACCAACGATGAAAAATAGGTGTTTTGAGACTGCAGTTCATCTCATCTAATATTGCTACCTAAACCAGTCAGATAAGTCACACCCCAAAAGCACCAGTGTCTCTTCAGTGCCCCTGAGGGAGGCCAAAGGTCACTAGCTCCAAGGTGCACAGTACACATCTAAACTAGATGAGTTGAATCTCACTGTGAAGCCAAATATGGGACTTGTTTTGCCAAAGTCCAACACGCTTCCAGCTGGAGCTGGAGCTGATAAGAGTTACGCTTTAAGGATGTGAAGTGCTCCATAACACCAAGGGCTCAGGAATCCACACTCAAAATATAAACATATTTTGGCATTACTTTGTAGATGGGATGGCAAAATGGCTCTGAAGCACCTTTTTATCCTTGGAGAGCTGTGAAAAGAAAAATATGTATGTTTGCAAAATGTTTGGCCATAACTGAGCTAAGGCCCTTCGGATATCCATGAGGAAACAACTAGTTCTGTCACCAGAGCAGAGCTGAGCAGGGCAAGTTTGTAAAGTGTGGAGCCACATACTGACCAGTGAGGAGATACTGAACAGCTCAAGTGAACTATTACTTAATTGAGCACCCACCTTTCCTTGCGACGGGTACGGCAGGGACACTGCAGAGAATAGAGCATGATCCTGACATTAAACCCTTTAAATGTGAGAAACCAAAGTTTTGCAAATGTGATTTTTACTTTGACCTTGTCGGTCTTTTGAGCCCTTAACTTTGCAACTTCCTTAGTGTTCATTTAGCAGTTTTATTATATAAGATACAGGATAACTTGTCTGCAAGCTATTGTTTTGCGTGTTCAGTAGAAATCAGTGTTCGCCATAGTGATAAACAAGACAATTTTTAACACATAACCCAATTGCAAAACAAAGAATGTGAAAATCTCTTAAAATATTTGTTCTCTGTATGAGAAAATACATCTTTACAACAGCTGAAGCTCAGAATCGGCAGTTACAAAGGCTGTGGTTTACACACCACATTGTCAGCAATCATCTTTCCTTGGACACTGGTGGGATTTTGAGTGGTGCCTGCAGCAACGTCTACTTTTTACTATAAACTCTTAAATTCAAGTGGTTGACGAGGACAGGAGCTGTCTGAGAAAACAGGGTTTTTCTTTCCACATAAATTCAATTCAGAAAAATACAGTTCTACCCCTGGATATTTCTATGTGGCGCGTGGCACCATTGGGTATGTATTTTCCCTGTCTCTTGCCCTTATTGCCCTTTACATGGTGATCCTCCTAACTGGTCTATGTTTCCTGGTATCCCCCACCGCCTCCCACTTAGCCAAGGTACAAGTGCTTGTCTATGTTGCATCGTAGGTTATACCATCCTCCAGACAAGTAGTAATAGGAAAGCAACTGGACTGCAATTCTCAGAAGAATGACATTGTCATTGACAACAGAAAATATTTCAGAGCTTGTTTGTTCGGTGTTTGGGCAAAACAAGACTATGAAGAACTTCTGGCATGAAATGTACTTAGTGAAAAATCCAGTTTTCCAACTAATAGACGTTTACACTTTTTTGACCAACCCAAGTTGTTCCATATCCTCAATCTTTTTACACATAAAAATTTGTCTCTAGCTTTGAGGGTACAAAGCAGGTTTTTTTCGTCCATCATTCCTTACAGGAACTTGTAACATTCCTTACAGAACTTGACCCCTCTTGTGTCAAGTGGAGTCTCTGGAGGTTGTGAATCAGCTTTGTTCTCTGAGCAGACCTTCTCTTGGGAAAGCCTGGTACTAACTACACTTTGTATATATGGTTTTCTGCTCTACGTTGTGAACTAAGTACCTTCTTTCTTTGCCACGTGATAATGAGGCAAGGCTAAGTGTGGTCTCATAACCCTGAGATTGTCGTTCGCTTTCTCTTGGTCTGTCATCAAGGCAGATCTGTTGCTTGCATCAACCCAAAAGAGCTCTTCTGAGGATAGCCAGTGTTTTGTTTTTCTCTGCATTGGCTGTTAAACAGTGGTGCAGGCATCGGTGACTTTTGCTGATGGGCCAGGCCCTAGAGGAGGATGGCTGCTGTAAAGTTCAAGGTGTTGTTTTTTCCTTCTTCACAGCAGGTGCTACATTGGGATTATCAGTATGGTTATATCCACTAGATAAATGTTCCAGGAAGAAAACCCTGCACTTTCCCCAGCAAAACAGTGCAGAGTCACACCCACATAACTTAGGGATAGTCCCCTCTGGAGGAGACTTGCACATCCACATCGACACAAGGTCTTCTCTGGATTTCACAAGGCATCTCAGTGGCTCTAAGACTTAATTACTATTTTCAGCCATTTTAATGCAAAAGTGTCTACAATAACATTGTTACAGTTGTTGGTAACCTGTCACCCTAATCCAAGTGCCCTATCTTTCAGGAGGACCTCACATATGGGGCCCATCCAACCTTCTGTCCAATGAGGTTACCATGTAGCACCTGTTGGGTGGTAACTCCCTGTGGGCAAGGTCTTCACTGCGGAGTATGTGGGAGCACTTATCTCTCCCTTACAAAAGGGACCTTTTGAATGTGACCATGAGGTTGGAGACAGATGACCTCCTGGAGTTATGGTGGAGCCCATCATCTATTGTAGCTTGTTTCTATGCAAGATCTGTGATGGGGGACAAGGAAAGGAGTGGGAGATCTGGAAGGCACAGCAGGACGATGAGGAGGAAGAGCAGGCGGCTTGGTCTGTGGTGAGGCTAGCGAGGTGCAGGGAAGGCTGGACCGGGAGCCCTTCTTGTCTCCAGCAGCCCTGACGCGGCAGGGCTTCAAGGTCCCCTGAGATGATCCCACAACAGAGGGTTTTGCTGAGCCCCGAAACAGAACCGCCCCCTCTCTCTCCTAATGCTCAAACTCACGAGAGTGTTTCCAAGGGCCAAACGTGTTTTATGGTCTTGTGTTTTTTACCCACCTGCTCTTAATTTGGTTGTGGCTGAAATGGTTTGGAGATTTGGGAGCAATGGTAGTTCTTGAGGAATAGCTTCAATATTAAAGTTCAGCAGCTGGACACTTTCACAGGAGAGCTGCTTTCCGATTTGGTAGTTAATTGCCATTCTTATTTGCCATAAATATTTCTCTTAAAATTCCCTTAAGAACACTGAGTGATGAGCTCTTCCTTCTGAAGGCTTTGCTTTTACGAGCACTTTCCAAAGATCTCTCAGCCCTTTGCACCTGTACCTGAACACACATCCCCAGATATCCTCATCTTCCTCCTTCCTCCAAAGCACATTCCAGCCACTGCAATGCAAAAGTGAAGCCTCTGGTGGGTATTGATTTGTTGCATTGACTATCTGCTCTCTGGGCTAGTGAGACAACCTGCCCGCGTGGCAGAGGTAGCATTCACATCTTCCCACACAACATTTGCTGGGGTCAAATTTGTCCCAGTGGTGCCAGCTCCTTAGTTCAAAGGAGTGAATAGGAAGAAGGGGAACATGCACAAATATCATCAGGGCAGGAGACAACCCATCTGTTTCAGCATTGTTCATTTTTGGCGAGGGAAGCTGAGGCACCACTTACATACCCGTGGCCACTTAGTAGCTCTCCAGGATTGTGAACACACCAGCTACTTCTGCCCGTCCTGCTTTCTCTGTGTCGGTGCTGTATGAAACTGTCTCATGGAAACTGAAGAGACTGCTTCTCCCTGCACCGCAATCTGTGGGTGCCATTAGCCCAAGGATGGATCTACTGGAGTGGCAGGAACAGGATATGGCTTTTTAGCTACTCCTAATGAATAGCCTTTCTCTAAGAGGGCTCCTTAGCTAATGCATTTGGGGCCGAGCCAGAGAACCACCAGGTCTGGTGGCAGAAAACCAACTGCCAGCTCCCCGAAGAGAGGGCATTTCCTCCTCCCGGGAAGTTTCCAATGCGAGGCAATTCACAACTCGATCATTGAGGCCCCTGAAATGCAACTTTTATTTTCACACTCCTCCAGTAGCTGAAATAAAAACCAAAACATTGGCAAGGAATTCCTGCTAGGAGAAATCCCTGCCCCAGACAAGTCCAAGCCGCCTTTCCCATTGATCACAGTGGGTACATTGATGGCACTCGGTAGAGGAAGACCGGCAGGAGATGGCAAGTACAGGACTGGCCCCAGCCAGCTCTGTCCAACACAGATCTGCCCAAGAAATGTGCCTGGAGCAGTGAACGTGAGGAGGTTGGTGCCACTTGGGTTCAGGACCTGGGATGAGACCTGCCCCTCTTGTGTTCAGCAGTTTGTTTATTTATCACAGTTAATGGGATCTGTGTTTCCCCAGCGAGTCGAAGGCTAGAGCAAATCACAGGTGCCATCTCACCTGACCTGAATTAAAGAACTCCTGGCTGCATTCCCCCGATATACTGTTTGCAATGCAAGGTGCAGGTGCCAAGAAAGAAAGCACAAGACAAGATCCAGGCTGCAAATCCTCCAGAAGATGTCCATGACAGAGAGAAAAAATACATATGGAAGCCCTGGAAGAGATCTTCCATGCAAGGGTCAGTTATACAAAACACCGCTATGAAAGAAGGATGCCCCAGCATTTTCTGGAGG
Organism: Phaethon lepturus; assembly: GCF_000687285.1. Taxonomy (NCBI): domain Eukaryota; kingdom Metazoa; phylum Chordata; class Aves; order Phaethontiformes; family Phaethontidae; genus Phaethon; species Phaethon lepturus. The sequence continues at coordinate 13,282 of NW_010533888.1, forward strand.
AGCTATGCTGGAGCTGAGTCCAGGTCTTCTGCCACGGACAAGACCTTTGTGAAAGCATTTAGGTAGGGAAGAGCTAACAGAGAAACTTGGTTAGAGGAAATTCATATCCTAACCTAAACCATATATTTCTAGTGTAGAGGCAGTGGGGATATCTTCACGGCGCGGTGCTCTTTTCTTGCGGTAATGAGCCAAGAGTGTGTTAGGGCAACATGACCAGGAAAGGGACGGGAACCCTCTCTGCAGCAGGAGGTGGTCTGGAGCCAGGCATTGCCACCCCAGGACGGGCCAAGGGGACGAGGTAACCAGCACAGTGCGCTCACATCACGTCTCATCCCTGGCTGTTTTCCAGTTGCAGATGTCCTTGGACCAGCCTCACAGGTCACTGAGAAACAGCCCACGAGTAGCACAGGAATCGTGGAGGGTGCTGGCCCCAAAATCCAGGGACTCAGAGCCATCTTCCAGCCCCTAGGTCACCAGGTGAAGCTGGCAGTGGTGCTATTTCTTGCCTTAGGTGAGAGCCCTCTCACCCGTGTCCCAGGTGGGGGACCTGACGTGTATTTCCACCCCAGAAGCGATTTCAGGAATGCGGTTTGGAAGGGCATGGGGCACACATACACGCACACCACCTCGGTGAAGACACCATCAGCTGCTCACTGACCTAGTTTAAGCACAGACAGCAGAGGCCTTGGGTTCAGAGCAGCTGCCAGCTCTTGAGCCTCTACCTTTAAAGACAAGTTCTTTAGGAGAGACTTGTCAAACTGCACCAGCGAAGTTGTTCGGCCATGGGCTGTTTCTGTTCCCAGGGTCCCTTCCACAGGAATTATCTGGAAAGCTGTGAGGATGTGTTGTGAAGTCGAGCTGGCGGCCAGCCACGGGCTTGTCTGCCTCCCCCAGTCTTGCACTCGGGCTGGGGGTTTGGGGAAACAAAGCGGAATGACTTCACATCACAGGGTTTGCTTTCTTGTGTATTCCTTGCTCAGGGAGCATGCAGAGACAGGGAAGGAAGGAGCAAAGTGCAGAGTTTTCCAAATATTGCACATCTCCCTCTCTTCTGTCTTGCAAAAGTAGAGTTTTTTGGGGATTAATCACACCATGTTTCACTTTCAGCGATACCACAGGGTTACAGCACTTCAAGGCTATCTGCAGGCTGGTCTATCGGAGATCCTTAACGATGCACAAGGCTGTTAGTCATAGGCTTCAGCCCTTCTTGGGTCAGATAAATAGACAAATAGTAATGTTATTTCTAGCCCAGAGGAGCTCAAAGCGGTGGATCCAGATGGATGTGGGAGGCAGGAGATCACCCAGTGATACCTGCATGCAGGCAGACTGCAGTTTTCCCAGCATCCAGGCAAAAGGATAAGAAATAGTGGTCTAAGTATTGGCAGGTAGCTTCTGCTAGCCTAGAAAAGCAACCAAGGAGAAGCATCTGATCACCTCCGTGGCCACTGCCTTCCCTCCCTGAGTTCCTTTCCCTGAATACCTCCTTACCAGTGCTTCCCTTCTCATCCATACCTCTCTGATAAATGAGGCATGTCATTATTTCTGGTTTGTAGGTAGGCAAAGAGGCTAGGGGCAGGACAGGACTCACAGGTGAAAACTTCTACATGTAGTTGTCTGTGGGTAGGTGTCTGCCTGTGAGCTGGATGTCTTAGCTCCCATTATTGTCCGTGTTCAGAGAGCTAGATTGCTAACGAGATTTGATGTGCAATTTACTTCACAAGGAGATGCCCAGCGCTGTCCAAGATCCCCTAAGGTAGATGAGGCAATCATGTGGGGCTTTTGGTTGCCAGAAAGGACCTAAAGAAGCCCTGCAGTCTTCTAGAGGGACATCCAGAGACCAGGAGGGACATCCCAGGGCATTTATCTCCAGTGGTACAAGACACGTAGGCGACCTCTGCGTCTACTTTAGGATGACCTGGATTGCACCCTGGATTACTTTCCCAAGAAATTCAAAAGAAAACCAGACACCCTCATGGAAAATACTTCTGGTAACCTACCCACAAAAACATTTATTTCCCTCTCCCGTAAACTGGAGTGTAGGTTGTGCCCTGAAGCGTGGTATCTTGGTGTGTTGATATCTTCGCCTCAGATGCACCCTTCCACAGTATAATTCTGAAGCTGTGTCCTGAAAATAAAAATAAAGGGGTCACTGCTGCTTTCTCAGATGGCCTGCAAGGAGTCAATCTGTCTTCCTTTGCATCACTGTCAAGCATTAAAAAACACATCTAATGCTTCAACGCAGGAATAGTAGGAAATATAAGAAAAGTCTTTGAAGGAAGGGCTTAATATTTGCTGACTGGCACAGGTAGAAAAGAAAATCCATCTAAGTGACTTTACTGGACTGACCTATCTGTTTCTCCTGTAGGCTCCATCACTTGGCACATATGTCTGGGCAAGTAGGACCTAGGTGGCCAAACAGATGAAAACATGGAGTTACCCTCCAGTGGTGGCTTTGGCCTCTCCATTTAGGACATGTAGTGATAGTAAGGCTGTTGGATAAGGTGGTGGTGTGCACAGTTTGTCTCATGACAGCTTCAGGTCTTTGCCCACCTGCTATTGCTGAGACATGAGAACCAGCTCAGAACCACACAGCAGGACACACACGATGCACAGGCATTTCCTGGGCTTCATTAGCATCCCTTGATGACCCCAGCAGGCAGGTTACTGTTGTCCTACAGGATGGATCCATGAACTTCCCCAAAGGTCAGGGGAATTGGGATATGGGCGGTTTCATGTTCCTGCTGCAATGACTGGACAAAGGAAAGTATTTGCATTCAAAACCGAACTTTCCCAGCGTCTGAGGCTGAGTCAAAGACGGCAAGGGCAGGGGGCTGAGTGGAGATTGTTTACATTGAATGTGGCTGTCAGACTGTCAGGATTTATTCCACATGCTCAGCTTGAAAAGGTCTTTTCCTCCTCTCTGTGTACTCTCACTGCACACCCATCAGCATGCACTCAGAGAAACCGCAGGTGACCATATTAGCAGCCTAATGTATGGAACAAAAACAATTTGCTCCAAAACCAGGTATTTACCACTCAAAGCGGAACAAGGTGACTCACAGTAGAATTCAGACAAGCCATTGGAGAGCAACATAGCCAGAAATGTGATCACATCTGCCATCCCACCAAGTACATTGGCAATCCCTCAAGTGTCTTCTTCCTCCGTAGCTCTTCACCTTCCTCTTCCTCTCTGTGTCTCTCCTCTTATCTGTACCCCTCTGTGGCTCTGTGTGCAGGTACCACAGGCAGCTGTCACCACTTCGAGAAAGGAGTGACTGCCACTGCAAATCACCATGTTGCATGATCCTGTTCAAAATCGTTTGAGTTTCATGTGTGTCCCAGTCCTTGACCCTCTGCTGCCTGTGCCTTTGGGGAAGCCATTCGGGATCTTATTGCACCCAACTCATAGAAATTTTTTTGCAGCAGGAACATATCCATGCTTCATTTGCAATCATTTAGTTTTGTATCCATATCATGTTCTTCCTTAAGTAGTTATATTCTCTCTTAGGCTTTCACCCTTCTGGCAGACAGGTGGTCAGATGTCTTCTGCCCCTGTAGCCTCTTTTTGCTGCATTGAGCAAGTGAAAATTCATCCAACCTAATGAATTCCCTTTTGTCTTTATCATTCATATTCCTCCACTGGCCCATCTGGATTGACTCCCCTTCAGGAGAAGATCACTGATGGTTTGGATGCTTTGGGAGGCCAACCTCGTACTTTATACTCAAACTCCTGAAGGTGCACCTGACAAATGGGTGTCTGGGCAAGCAGACACCCATTTGTCAGGTGCACCTTCAGGGTACCATCTGCTACCGTGTTAGCAATGGTAGTGGCAGATAACAACTCCCACCTGGAGAAGAGACGGAGAAGGCAACAACCAGCAGTTTTGATGGACGTCCCCTGTGACTGCCACCATGCACCCTATGCAGCTTGGTGCTCTGGGTGTGAAGTCAGCCTGGGTTTGGACTCTTCTGAGTCATGCCACAGAGATCTCCAAGGAAGAAGAGTGTCTAAAAAAATAAATGGATGCTGCCTGCCATGTCCAAGTGCATGCTCAGGATTGTACCAGAGGATTAATTTCATAAACCCCTCTTTTCCGCTGCCATTTTTCTCCATAATGGTCTCTCCAAAGGATCCTCTCTACAAACTCAGCTGGGAACAGCTCCCCAGGTCACTTGCAGAGGGCACACCTCGAAGCTGCAAGATCCCCATTGGGCAATCCAATGAAATGTGGATTAAGAAATGCTGCTCCACTGACAGATATGAGTCATGCTGCCTCTCAAACGCTCGCTTATGGTCACCATGGTGACTGGGTCAAGCACCTCAGAAAAATGATCTGGGAATGTCCATTTTTCTTCCCCCTATTTATTTCTTGTCACTTCCAAATGCCCGCCTCTCGCCCTTCTCCTTCTCCAGCCCAGGAGTGACGTGTACTTCGAAGATAAAGCAGCTTACAGAGGACCAAAAACTGTTTATTTTCTTCCAATCTGCAATCATCAAGGAAGCAATTCCAGCACACACATTTGAAAAAGGTGTCAGAGTCCATGAGAAATCACTTTGCTTGTGAAGAGAGAGACAGAGGGCCTGAGATAGCCATAAGTAGTATCAGGACCTGGTTTCCTCCACTCTTTTCCCATCAAATACTCCATCAGTAAGGTTCTCAGGTGGACAGGCATTAGAAGTTAGCTTGGACCGCAATAAAGCAGGCTCTCTCCAATACAGGTGATCATGCATCATACCTCCACCAGCTCTCAGTATCCAGCACCCAAGAAAAAGAAAACACCTTTGCACCAGACACAGGAGCAAAGGCTCTCAAGATTAGAAGAGCCCCTTAGATGGAAAATGTAGGAACCTCTTTCCTTGGCTAGCCCTTTGTTTATGCTTAGCCATGCTGTCCCATCCTCTCTCATCTATGCTGCCCAAAATGTTCCTTGGGACCCACCTCTCTCTGCAAGCACCTCCCAGTCCCTGGGGCAGGGGGCTTTGCTTTTCTCCCTCCTCCCCTCCTCATAGCAATGGACACCTCTATCTCTTGCTCTTAGGAAAAGTCCTATTCAGGGGTCTGGCAGGCACCCAGGCAACAGCCTGGGTGTTTTTAATGGCCCTGCGAAGTAAGACACTGAACATAGATGTCTGCATTGGGGTCACCACTGGAGTCAACCGTTGACAACCTGATACCTGCACAGATCCTTGTACCCAGAACTTGTTTCCTTCCTTCACAAAGTTGAATCCTTCCTCATTTAGTGACTGTTGGTCTCCATCCCACTCTGAATGCCTCTTTTAACCAACTCTGCTGGTGCTAGGCTGGTCACCCAGGAAAGTTTCAGTGCTAGCAAGTCTTCCCTTGACTTCGTCCTCTCCTAGGTTATCGTCATTATTGCATGTTGATTCATTTCATTCCCTACAAAAAACAGAAACACTACGGCAGGTTTTGACAGGTAAACTGGAGTTTGGGTCCTGCAGATCTTGGCAGAAAATGCCAAGGCTGACATCAGTGCTAAGCACTAGCTGTACTGCTATTACCCCTGATACTGGTAAGGAACAAAGGCATCCCACTAGACAGATGTTTCTATTAAATTTGGGAATGCCTACAAAACCATGCAGAAAAGGCCTTCAAATGAAAAGCAAACTGAGCTGTTTATTGCCATTAGCAAACAGCAAAAAAACCCCAACCAAACACAACAACAAAACAACAGAGAATGCAAGAATTTGATCATTTGGGAGCAACTCATTATTTGTTATTCCTACTAATCAAATATGTTTGTATTGAAGTTACATCGAGGAGCATGTGTGCAAGGGCTGGAACTCCCATATGGTAAAATGGTAATTCCTCACTCTAAAGACTTTATTGCCTTGGTTTTGTGAGCTTAACTGTGCAAATTGTTGACCTCTGGGCACCATTATGTTGTGGGACTATCAGAAGAGGACCACAGCAGATGCGCAGAAGAATATAAAGCATTAAAATGTGTATGTTTTTAGTGAGAAGTTAGATAATGAGGTTGTTGAATCACCCAGGGGAGGTGCTGAAGTCTAATAATGGTCCTTTAGCAGCAGGTTTAGGATCTAGTGAAGGAAGAGAGAGAATTGTTGGGTCAACAAAAAGTAAATGAAACTCTGTTTTTCAAAATGACCCATAATAACCCCATTTCTCTCTGTGTTTGATTAGGTTTGGTCTGGTTTGTAAACTTATATGTAAGCAAATTTCAATATAAAGTACTTTGGCATGCCTGTTCCTCCCTACCCCAAAAGAAAAGTTTTGTTTAGAAAAGTTTCAAGATTGAAAATTTGCTTTCGTTTTTCAAATACTCTCTTTTTCTCTCATCTGCTTTGGCCAAAATGATTTGACAAGTTTGTCCTATACGAGTATTTTTGTTTGTCTCCTCCAATCTGCATGTTTTGCAGTGAATGAGATAGCCATCCAATACATTTTTGACCTCATATCATCAGATGTCTTCTTTTCTGGGAGGCCGTGTGAGAGTGGTGTCAGGAGAGATATCCTGGTACAGCCTGGAAAGCTTTTGGGAATCTTTGTGTATACAATGATTACAAAGGTTGGATAATAAAGCAGACGTTATTGCTATGAACAACCATGACATTTCCTAGTTCTACCCAGTTTTTGGCTTCCCTTTGCTGAACAGGTACCAGACTGAAACGCGCCTTTGTTGCAATCACAAAAGCCATTTTAGGGGACCAAGTGTCCTCTTTCAAAGGAGAGTCATGGACAGTTAGTAGTGGCAGAGAGTGAGAAAGGATAGCCCTTAAAAAATATATCAGCCTAGCCCTTAAAAAAATAATCACCCTTGAGCTATCCCAAAATCCAGACAGGAGGGGTTAGTTTGACATTGTTGGCCCTCAAGTTGCCAGTGCACTTGACCATGGGAGTAGTATTGAGGGCCAGGCACCAGGTCAGGCTCAGCCATGGAGCAAAATTCTTCCCAGCATTACTTTGAAATCCTTCTTTGGGGCTCTGGGCATAGACAGCATTGCCCACATCTCCTCACGTGGGCCACAGCTGGGACACCTGTGCCACAGGAGATGAGGAACAAGGGCATATTCGTGACCATGGAGGTTTCCAGTCTAAGTACCAAGGGAGCCCTGACAGTCTGCAGAACTAGCCTATAAATTAGACCATTTCCTCTCTCTCAAAGGGAGCATCCAGGGATTTCTCCATGCCAGGACATCAGAGGAGATTATAACCAGCTGTCTCATGCAGCTAATTGATACCAGGCTTCTTTATTCCTCAGGGAGGTCTCTGAGGGAACCAAGCCAAGGGAGGTCAAAAGGAATGAACAAAGGAGCACGGATGTCCCAGAGTGTGAGGAGGGCAGAGGCCACCTTCACCCCAGGGTCTCCTTGGGGGAGCAATCTCCCAGCTGGTCCAAAAGCTGCCCCTTCCCCAAGGACAGAGCCCATCAGTGGAATCTGGACTGATTTGTCACCCAGCACGCAGGGGAATATCTCATGTCACCCAATTTCTTCCTCTTGTTTAAATATCCTAGTGTAAGGTCAGGAGAGGATGACAGGACAGGCTGGGGGATGAAGGGATGGAGAGCAGCCCCGTTGAGAAGGACTTGGGGGTACCGGTGGATGAAAAGCTGGACATGAGCCGGCAATGTGCGCTCGCAGCCCAGAAGCCAACCATGTCCTGGGCTGCCCCCAAAGCCGCGTGGCCAGCAGGGCCAGGGAGGGGGTTCTGCCCCTCTGCCCCGCTCTGGGGAGACCCCCCTGCAGGGCTGCGTCCAGCTCTGGAGCCCTCGGCACAGGAGAGACACGGACCTGCTGGAGCGGGGCCAGAGGAGGCCACAAAATCAATCAGGGACATTGAACACCTCTCCTATGAGGACGGGCTGAGAAAGCTGGGGTTGTTCAGCCTGGAGAAGAGAAGGCTCTGGGGACATTTTATTGTAGCCTTTCAGTAACTAAAGAGGGCTTATAAGAAAGATGGAGAGAGACACCAGGGCCTGTAGTGACAGGACAAGGGGTATTGGTTTTAAACTAAAAGCAGGTAGGTAGAGACTGGACATAAGGAAGAAATGTTTTACAATGAGGGTGATGAGACACTGGACCAGGTTGCCCAGAGAGGCTTTAGATGCCCCATCTCTGGAAGTGTTCAAGGTCAGATTGGATGGGTCTTTGAGCAATCTGAAGTAGTGAAAGATGTTTCTGCCCACAGGATGGAGGTTGGACTAGATGACCTTTAGAGGTCCCTTATAATCTGAACCATGCTATGGTTCTGTGATGCTATGATTCTATGTCACCCCAGTGACCGGGCATCATCTGGAAACTGTGGCTTAGAGGGGCAGCCAATGCTCCCTTCCCTGTCTCCTCCTCAGGGCCATTGTAGGATATTCTGCAACTCAGCAGAATGCCTCTGTGCTTTGATTTTGCAGAGAAGCTAACGCTACCTTTTTAGAGAGCTCAAATGGGAAACCACCCTGGGAAAATCTGAAAATCAGAATCCATTTTCAAGGCATGTTTTGATCTTCTCCAATATCTGGAAGGACTTCCTTCAAACAGAAAGTGATATCGTTTGAGCAGAAGCGTTTTGTCCTCCCTTCTCATCAGCGATCAAAAGAATAGGAGACCTCCATTTCTCACTGCTTGCATCATTTCTGTACTTCCAAATCAGCAGCTTAACTTTGTGCCCGGTCTAGCATGGCTGGGGATGTAAGTGTTGGCTTTTACAGCAGTCGGGGGTGTAGGGCGGAAATCTGTGCTGCTGCAAAACACATGCAGACCTGTATGTATTTGCATTTACAAACATGAAAATTACTGTTCCAGATGAAAAATTGGCAGTTTAACTGCCCACAGGTGATTGATTGGCATCTTTTGCATGAAATTGCTGGGAAATGGGGGGGTACATAACTGAGGAAGGAAGAGTTAGAAACAAGAGAAGAGAATCATTAGGCAGAAGTTAAAATAGGGATGGAGAAAAGATCCATCCGTGCAACCTCTCTCCTCCTCCTTCATTTATGTAGTCATGCCAGAAGGCCCTGTGCTCTCCAGTGTCAATCCAGAGTCAGCAGCAAACACAAATCAGTCTCATTTGACCTTCTCTTTGTAATATTTGGGGCATGAATTCAGCCTCCTGCACATCTGCGAAGCACTTGCCATTCTCCTGGGTGCAGTGGCCCAAAATAAGTGAAGCATTTAAGGAGACACTGAACTCATGAGATTCCCAAGTAGCGGATCCGGATGCCGGCCAGCAAAGGAGGATTTCATTGGAAAATGCCAGTTGGAAAACCAAGCAGAAACGTCCCAGGTTTAACAACCTTTACTTCAGTCACAGCTCATAGCTCCAGGGCAGCCCATTCGTGCCAAGTTTCCATGGCTTTCTTACCATGCAACCAGCAGAGTGAAAACATTGGCAGCTCTGCTCTAACCCAGGGTTGACTCCTGGATCCAACACAAGTAACCTGGAAGCTCTGAGCACCTTGGCTCCAGAAAGGGTTTTCTCATGCTTCAGGGCTTCCCGCTACAAGTATGTTAATTTGGGGGACTTTAAGACACTCCAGATTCCCAGACTCATAAATTCCAAGGACTGCAAGACCTCCATTGCCTGATCTCCTGTGTTGCTCAGCCCAAGAAAGCCCAGGGAACACAGCTGGTCAGGGACTTTGCATCTTCTGTATCCTGTGGCTGGGGAGGCTTGAGAAGGGGAGAAGGGGGAGATTGCCCCTCGGTACAGATCTACCTAGTGCCAGCGGCATGGCTGTGTCCACGGATTAACAAGTGGTTCCACATCAGCTGGTAGTTGTCAGGTTTCCAAAGATACATCCCTTTTAGACAACGGTGTGCACTGGAGGTTCTTACAGTTCGTTTTGTTAAATTTATAGTTCCTCGGAAATTTTCATTAATTATTTTATTGCATTCTGTTTTTTAAAGAAAACAAATATCAAAGTCTGAAATTTCCCACAAGCCAAGCATCTGGACTTCCAGACAGCTCTGTTCCCAAGCATATATTGACATACTAAAAAAAATGAGTCTTGATAATTCCATCTTGTCACATTAAAATCATGGGGATTTGCACCACTGGCTTTTAGAAATATAGATGGTTGGGATTGGAAATTGTCTTAAGAGATAATCTAGTCCCTCCCTTGACCTCAGGTCAGAGAAAATGGATCTGGCCTATATAATGAGTATGTAGTAGATTATTTTCATTACGTGGGAATTTCTGGTTGCCCTGGTGCTATGACACTGGTTCCAGTGTGCGAGTCTGCTTTTGCTGCTTCATGTAATTCAGGCAGTATCTGCATCACTACAAGCCTCTTCTATATGTGTTATCATTGAGGAAAAAGCTCTACCACCCAACAGCAGTGCAAGTATAAACTGTGTGACATAAATTGACCCTAAATCCAACTCCTGAATAACAGCCTTTGCAAACTTGCTTCCTCTTTCCTGATAGCTCCATGGCCCCAGTCTCTCGTAATGGGCTTGCTTTATCCTAGGACTCCCCTACACACACATACACATCGGCTCTCTTTCCATTGTCTTATGGTGCAAGTTGGCTGAGAGTATGGTTTACCAGCAGACGTTTCCATGCAGCAGAACTTTCAAAGGAGTGCAGATTATCTCATGTGTAGGTTAAATGCATGACAACATGGTATCTGTTATTCAGAAGTAATTACTTATCTCTAAAACAGATTAAAACCTGACATGATACTATTTTTTTTTTATAACTGGTGAATATTGTCACTCTTTGAAATTATCATTCACATGATGCCGGAATTTTACCACCTTCAACCATGACATGCTCTGTTGTGTCTTGGTTAATATAGTGACTTAGAAAAATCTCCAAATTTCTGACCAGACACTTGGAGCCCAGTGGGAGAGACAGGCACAAACGGCATACTCTTTGCTGTTTGCACAGAAAATCTGGTTGGCCATGTTTTTAGTAGTGGTTGGACCAGACACCTCCAGAGATCCCTTCCAAACTCATTTATTCCATGTCTCTGAAATCAGATGCAACTGGAAACCCATACAGATGCAACTGGAGAGAGGGTGGTGAAACCCTGGCCCAGGTTGCCCAGAGAGGTGGTTGATGCCCCATCCCTGGAAACATCCCAGGCCAAGTTGGACAGGGCTCTGAGCAACCTGATCTAGCTGAAGATGTCCCTGCTCATGGCAGAGGGGGTGGACTAGATGGCCTTTAGAGGTCCCTTTCAACCCAAACTGTTCTATGTTAAGTCAGTAAAATTATAATTACCTCAGTTTATTATACTTCTCTTATTCCACTCTTGGTCTTTTGTTCTAGTATGTCAGACCCATATCATTAAATAGTTAATGCCCACCGATGTCTCAAAATTTCAGACAAGTAAGCTGCAAAATAAATGCCTGGGAATTTCCCAGACTCTTAGGCCAGCTGGCAGATGAGAGCCTTCATGTCGGCTAGTGAACTCTTAGTCTTCAAAACAGGGTGACTGTGTGCAAGCCTCCTCTTGGCAGTGGACCTTGGGAGGTTCCTATCCCACACCATGCCTTGTGCAGGCTGCACGGGCCAAAGTTGTTCCTTTTTTTCCTTTCATGGAAGAGTCCACCCCCCTCAGTGGTGGGGATGTTCATAGGTAAGCTTAAAATTGTCAATGTATATGCAACCGGGGCAAAATGGCTGGCATAACAATGCTCCAGAAGATAGGTATAAACCTTCAGGCATTTACACAGGAGGTAGCTACCTAAACTCTCATTACCATGCAGGGTATAATATGGAGTGTCATGCTGTTTCTATTGAAGATGTACTAGGATGTCCCAGCTAGCCTCCAATTTCCACTCTAGAAAGGGGCAGACTTCCTGTAGGTCCTGCGTCACACTTCCCAGTCCTGTGTGAAAGTCTGGATGTCCTGTGCCATGCCAAACAGCATGATATAGCATCTGTCACAAGATGTTGTGTGCAGAGACGTGTCAGCAAACCTGAAATGGGTTTGCTTGGATCCAGGATCAGTCCAGACTCAGCTCCATGCCTGGCAAGGAGCTCCTTTTCTGTTTAGCCATGGATTTAATGGTGTTAGCAACATGCCTAGCAAGGAGCTCCTTTGCTGTTTAGCCATGGATTTAATGGTGTTAGCAATGGCAGTGTAGTGTTGTTTTGTAGTTACTTCTAAGAGGTTATCAGCCCAGGGCAAGCACAGCTGAGCTAATCTGAGCTTTCAAGATTGGAGGACAGTAAAAAAAAAAAACAAAGCACCTGAAAAGACTCAGCCCTAGAAATTAGACATTCGACAACCACAAGGTTGTGTGCAGTTTTGGAACCAAATAAGACCTACATTCATAGAAAATTCATCTGTGGAGTGGAATGATTTGGGCCTTCCAACTGTAATGCTCAGGGATGCTAGGGAAGGCCTCACCTCCGGATACCCAGGGTTGAAGGCAGAACTGCCAAGCCTCATATACTTTCTGTGTTTTGGGCCCCATATAGAGGAACAACAGCCCAGACACCTTTTTCTTCATGCACACACCCCAAAACACACACACACACACATATCAAGATTTTAAGTAAGATCTTGGTTCAGTTAGAAAAGCAATTTTTTTTTAAACAGCAAGAGAGTTATCATCTGGCTGCAAACAGTAATTACTGCCCCGGTCCCTGCTATATTGGGTCGTGCACTCTGAAAATCGGATGCATATGCTGAAAAGACCAGGGTATCTAAGTGATGCTACGTGGCCTGATGCATAATTGGGAGATAACATCGGCTGGCATATGCCGTGTTGGAAGAGCTGGGGTCAGGGGACTTATCTGTTTTCCTCTAGAAGCAAATGCCAGGAGGTCACTCTGTGTGTCATCAGGCTTAGCCCAACAAAGAGCGCAGCATCCAAGGTACATTTGGAATAAACTATTATTTATTAAGGCACTCATCAGCAGTGATTGCTTGGCAGGCAATAGAGACACAAGGCCAGGCCAGGCTCTGCAAAGCCTCTTAGAGCTGCAGCTGGGTCCTCAGCACAACAGTCTGCTCCTCTCCAAAAAGGGGCACGACGGTGAGAGATCCGACGTGCCAGGTGGACCTGCAGATCTGACTCCTAGAAAGGAGTGTTGTGACAGAGATGTGATTTTTCATAACCTTGGGTATCCCCTTTCCAGCCATCCAGGACAAGTCCCAGCACTGCAACTCCAGCTGGAGATCTAGCACCAAGGAAAATGTGTTTGTTGGCCTTTGGTGGTTTTCAAGATATTAGTTGAAAAAGAGCCATCCCTTTCTCTTGTAGACTTAGGCTGACATGCTTCCCAGGGCCATAAGAGTCCCAGGTCCCAGCCACTGCTCTTCCACATTCACATTCAGGCTTTCAGCCTATCTCTTCTTTATCCAAAAAGCATCCTGGCCAATTTCTTAGAGATTTTTTTATTATTATTATTTTCTTAATACTCATTTCAATTTGGAAAGTGGACCAGCTCTAGCTGCCCAGTCTGACCCCGAAGAGCAGTCGTGTTTTGAAAGTACCATACCTCAAGGATTTCCCTCAGCAGCTGCAGTGAGAGGTTCAGGTGACATTTACCCCAACTGAGTCACTGAGGAGAGCAGCCCCATCTCCTCTGGGCCAGCAGGAGGTAAGGGGACCTCTCAAAGGCAAGATGGTGATTACTGAAGACTCAGACCTGCAGGTAGGATAAAATAATATCCCAGGTGCTTCTGTGCTACAGTCATGGGATTTGAGATCTTTTTATGAGAAAGCCCATATCTCCCACGAGGGATCGGACACCTGGGGTCAAAGGACTTGGCTAAGATGAAAAAAGCCAGAGTAACAACCTCCTCGTACATGGATCTACATGGGCAGGCATGCAAGGAACAGATGCACTCACCCTGAGAGACAGTTGAGGACAGTTTCCTTGCTTTCTCCCTGAACTATCTTCATGGGGCTGAGACACCCTCCTTGAGGGAAACTAGTATATTCCTGAGAAAATATTGAACATGATAGCCAAGGAAACAAGGTGGAAACCTCAGGAAAAAGCCAAGGAAATAAGGTGGAAACACCTTAGGGAGAGGAATCAGGTAGAGGGAATGGAGAGTCAAAGCAGTCCCCTACCCACCACCAAGAGGAGAAGCAATGCGGGCTGATGGGAGCGCTGGGACGCAAAGCCTCCCCACTCCCAGGGCTGATGCTGTGCAGGACTCCAGTGCCACGGAGCAACCGGCAGAGTTTGCCAAGTGCTTGCAGGCAGGGCTGCCCTGGGTTTGATTTTCCTCATTTGGGCATGGCCAGGAACGAGCGTGTGTCCTTTGGCACCTCTCCCTGCAAGAGTGAGACACGAGCGCGGAGAGGAAAGCACAGGAGGGAGTCACTGGCAGAGGCTGTTTCTTTGCCCCGACAGGGAGCAGGGGATATTTTGATGGGGACCTTAGGACAGTCTCCCCAGAGAAGGCACTATGCGTTGGAAGGAGAAGGGAGTTTTTTGGGGGTTTTTTTATAAGCCATTTTGGTTGTTTGAGGGCTTTTTCTTCTCTTGAATTTAGTTACACATTTTCTGCTGGACCGAAAGGGGAACGCTCACAGGTCAAGAGGAAGGTTATTAGGAAGGTTTTTAGAAAAACTTTTTCTCATAGAGTTTTGCATCAATACAT
>NW_010533889.1:0-57775 GCF_000687285.1 Phaethon lepturus
TATTATACAAATATATTTTTCATATTCATCTATTCATATAACATATTGATATATTATATACTAATATATTGTTCATATATTGAATATATTCATTGCGTCATTCAGAACAATATATTCATATAATATGTACTCATAACAGTATATGAACAACATTTTTGTATGTTTTCTTGTGTCTTGTCCCACAGGGCATGACTTTGTTCACTTTTTTTTCAGTTTTATCACTTTGGCTTCAGTCCTTGGGAATAATTGTGCTGCTCTCCAGTGAGAGTGGTGCCAACTTGTTAAGCTCTGTTTCTCTTTGAGAGGATTTTTATAACAGGCAGTTAAACTGGGTTTGTAATAGGGTCTACGTCTGGTAAGGCTAGAAATAAAGCTGCCAGTTTCATTTCTCTGCTACTCCAATCATTCATTGTAAGCCAAATTGATCAACTGAAAACTCAAAAGCTGGACGATAAGGCAGAACACTCACTCGAATAGTGGATAGCACCCTCCGGCAATTTCTTGTTTCCAGAACTGCTGCCAGGACTGCCAAAAGCTAGATTTGCAAAAGAAATATTGCCTTTCAGGTTAACATGTAATTGCCAGAACTTCCCAAACAACTCCCCCCTCAAATTACCCTCCCAAACAACTTCTGTGTCCCCTGGAGCTGATGGGTACTCCACAGCTATAGCTCTTCTCAATAATACTTAGATAACTTGGCAGGAGGAGTGGAAAAGTTTATCTAGTGTGGCCTAGAAGAAAAATACACTTTGCATGGGTGCAGATCATCTGCTTGTGCACTTACACGTTAAGAGCTACAAACTCTTCCACTTTTAGGAGGTTAAGGTACTGTTCAACATTAGAAGAGATCTCTTAACAAGCAAATAAACAAGCAAGAGAATGAAAATTAGACCTGCCTCCAAAAGAAGAAAGACCAAAATTTTTCACTGCTAATTAAAAGTGCTAATAGTAGATGAAGTCTAAAGAGGTGCAATATTAACAGCTAGCAATTTTCTTGAGAGTTGAGTGTTATAAAGGGATGTGCGGGCTCTCTCTGCCACATTTGGGGGCAGCAATGACTATTGGGAACCTCTGGGTGTTTTTTAGGGCAGGATTTAAAGGAATGCATTTCTACCTTCAGCTGCTAATCTGAATTTGAGTCGGGTATCAGCAATTCAAGCTATTTATTAGCTTGTTGCATATGGTCTACGGAAAAACAATCACCGCACTTCAAGAGAGAAAAAGACAAAGCAAACGTTGGGGTTTCCCTAGCTACATTATACAGCACGCAGGATTGTCTTCCGTGTCGGACAGAGGCTTGAACAGACCTGTGCTTACTGCCACATCACCTGTAGGGATGCACAGAAGAGGGCTCAACTCGATGGGTAGAAATGACAAAATTGGGTCATTAAAACCAATTTCCCAGGGCCATTTTGAGGGCTAGAATACGATTTTGTTCTGCGAAGTCTCTGTATGACAGGTCCATCTTTTCTGCAGATGGATTTTTTACTTTCATGTATAGGCAGTACACGATATGCTAGTTGGCTGAATGAGAGTAACAAACAAGGTTTGTTTGTCCCAACTCTGTAGGGGCTCCATGCTGCACTGATTTTAAAAAATTCGGCCCCCCATTGATAAATGTTTTGGTGATTGTTTTCTCTCCACTATTCTCCTTTTGCCCATATTCCCATTCTCACGACACACTGGTCTGTTCAGATACGTAAGAGTATGTTGTCTCCTGATGCAAGAGGAGTAAAGCAGAGAACAGCCAGGGGCCAGTTTCCACACAGGTTTGCTGGGTATGCCAGTATACTGGGTTTTCCAGGTAACTAGGAGCTACATGGTCCTACTTAATAATTTCTGTGGATTGACAGTGTAAAGGGAAAGATTTGAGAGCTGTGTTTTCATTTTTGTTCTGCTGTTGTGTAGCTGTGTGAATTTTGGGAAGACTGTTTAGCTTCTCTGTTTCCTTCCTTTTTTTTTTTTTTTTTTTTTTTTTTTTTCCCTCCTTCCCTTTCCCCCTGCCGCTTTCATTTGTCTGGCCAAAGACTGAAACCTCCTGCGGAAAAATGATCAATTACTATCTGCTTGTGTGGTGCCTAAACAATACAGCCACAGCTGAGACATTCTGATGCTATAGTGTAGGAAACAAGCACTGCCTGAGACCCTTATCTCTTCAAGATCACTATGTTTCTTTAAAGCAGAAGTTCTCTCTCCGTGGTGCCTGTCTGCTGAGGGGTGATAATGTAAGGATGGAAACTGTAAGCCATCATCAAGTGACTGAAATAATTCTTATGAATTCGTAATTCCATGTGATTGCTTTAGATTTCCCAGGGAAATACTACTGCCCTTTTCACTGCCTTACCTGATATGCTGCATGATACACAGGGCAAGCAGGCAATTATCACAGCAATGAGTTATCCTGCATACTGACCGAAAATGTCAACAGAAACAAATTACACTGAAAAACTCGAATGTGTATCCCTGCATTTGTGCAGCACCTCCTCAGGAGAAAAACTGAGGATTCAAATTCACTGGTTATTTTCCTAGTTCTCTATTAAATGACCAAGATGTGAATAATGCAGGAAAGACAAATGCATAGGTTAGCATTTTAACTACTTGAGACAATAAATGAGAAACACAATTGAATTAATAAAATGGATTAAGGAATTAAAACCTTTAACCCAGTTATCCACTTCATTCATTGAAGTTTCTCACAAGCCTGTCTAGTCTACTCATCCTGTCTACTTTCTCTGGATCTGGAAAGTGAATCTGGAAGGTATTTTCCAGCTATGGAAGAATCTGGGATCAGAACAACATTTGGAGTAATACATCCATCATGGTAACAGGAGGGACAAATTTTGCTGGCAGCAGCAGCAGGAACTGCAGGGACCAGCGCAGAAGAGATTGTTTCCTGATAAGCCCAGAGAAAGGAAAACAGGCCAATACAGGTGCATTAGCACAATAAACTCTTGTCTTACTCTGGGACCTGCTGCTTCTAACCACAGGACGAGGAATGAGAGCCACTGACAAGAACAAGCTTCTTGGTAAACTCTCTTTTATATCAATTTCTTACTGCATCATGCAATATGCCAGGCCTGATTTTTTTGTGCCCCCACCCTGTTTTCATTTCAGTATCTGCTAGTCCAACACAGCATTCAGCTGAAATCACAGCGAAGCTGCCCATTGCTGCAACCTGAGCATCACTCCTCCGCTTTTCTATACTACGCTTCGAGTTCATTCTTCCCCAAGAGCCAACTTGTTGCCTGAACATCTCCTTTCCTCGGGCCGCCCCTCTCCCACCCCATGCCAGCCCTTCTTGCCAGTGTGCACAGAGCTCTTACTTGTTGATGCTGTTGTGGAGCCCATGTGAAGGCCTGCAATAAAACAGAAGGAACAGATGTGTTAATAACTATTTTAAGGTTAGATGTCCTGAGTCTTCACATCATACAAACCATCAGACTCTACCAATGTGCTCAGTAACCCCACAAGAAATGCTGACCCAGAAGCGACACGCTGATGCTGTTCCCAAGCCCAGAAAGTCTGAGCTGGGCAGTCTGCAGACATCCATATAGATGAGAGCAGAATCCAGAGCACAGCCTACACTGGGTTGTTATTCTGCTTAAGAGAAGAAAATCCCAAATTAATTGATACATTTCTAAAAAATTCCTCCTGCCAAACCCAAGGAAGTCCCTGGGAGGGAATATTTGGGATTTAACTGACAAATAAGGGTTTTAATAAAAGAACCTCAAATGCCTAATTGAGACATGTCTTCAAGTGTCACAAAACCCTTTAAAAATGAATCTTCATTAATTATCTTGGTGTTTTTGGCTAGCAGACTGCTGAGCAGCGGGAGTAAGAGGCATTGGTAATGAAGAAGAAATGGACCTTGCAGAGCGCTGTGAACAATGCTTACTGGCCCGCTACTGTCAGCTTCCCCCGGCCACTTCACAAGTTTTTGGTGGAGAACACTAATTTTTTTGTTAGCTTTTTGTTAGTATGCTGCTGCTTTTGTGTGTCTAGACTGCAGCATGCTTGGAAATTAAGGCGGCTGTGAATACTTCACATTTGGAGGCTAGCCACAGGCACCCATCGTTCCCACAGTGATTTTTATTATGCTGCATTAAATCTCTTCTGCAAGTGCTAATAGGAAGGAGGGAGTCAAAGGGAGCCGGGCACCTAACTCGTCCATGTCTTTGAGAATATCTACCTGTGTGAACTGGCAGTAAAACCTTTATCCGTTTGTGCAAGACAGACTGTCTCTTGCCAGAGGTGGGTGACTGGCACTCTGCCCAGCCAGTGAGGTCTCTCACACCGGATTACTGAAGCTACCATGGAAAAAAAAAAAAAAATCCCTCAGGCATTGTATCCTCAGCAGTCCCCCTTTATTTTGAGGTATAAATCACAGCGTTTGGTCATCTTCTTCTAGGCTGGAGGTCACCATAAAAGCCCCCTCATTGGGTCTCTTCAGGGTTCACTGCTGCCACAGCATGTGGGGAACGTGGTGCATCTGACCCTGTCTCAAGAGCTCCCAGGAAGGATGGTGACCCACCAGAACATCCACCGCGTGCCAGCTGTGCCAGGCTGGGATACTGCAGAGGGAGCGGCATGAAGGCAGCCGTAACTCCGGGCAGGCACTGAGCCTCTCCCCAGAGTGCCCGGGCTGCAGTGCTCCTGCTCCCCGCGGGGAGTACAACTCCACCCTTACACCCCGGCTGCGCTTTCTGGGCTGTGGACTGATGCTTCGCACACAGACAGCTCCTACAGCAGGGCTGCAAGACGAGTGAAACGCATTATTCTACTGCTGTGAATGTACTCTTTGAAAACCAGAATGGCTGCTCTTGTTTTTCCTCCTCTCTACACCCAATTAAAAACATAGATCACTTGAGCCACTGGGGTGCAAATAACTACTTTTGCTAATGATATATGTGACAGAGTTTTAACTGCATTTTAATCACAAACGTGCATGAAAAGCATGTTCAGGTTGAAAAGCCAAGTACTTAAAAGTCAGCAGTATGAGCTCTCCTTGAACATACTAAATGTTGTTAACGCTAAGTACTCTGAAGGTATATAGTTATCTCACCCTGGCTTCCTAGGATCCAGAGGAGACTTTTTTCCCTAGGCTTTTTATCATCTCATCAATCCATCTGCAAAAAGCAGTGGCACCTTTCTCAGAGAGGATCTCTGTGGTGATTCATGAAGCAATGTTTATAGCATGTTTGGGCAACATTAATGACAAGAGCCAAGGAAAAGCTTTCAGAAAGTTAAAAACTCGCCTGTCAAAGGAAGTTTGGAATGACACACAGTACAGAATGCAGCAGGACACATACCTGGCATTAAGGAAACATCCAAATGTAATATAATTGCTTGTGACCCAAATACTGCCTTTCCTTCAGCCTATAAGGAGTGGCATCCAACAGAAAAGACAGCATGTGATCACACAAAAATGGTTGAACTAGCAAACGGTAAAACCCTGTGTGTGCCTATTCTTGGAGAAAGGCAGACGACCTTGTCAAGTCTTACAAATAGGTCACTTCTCTGTGAAACATCAAGCTTTGTCTCCCAAGCCTGAGGAGAGCTGAGCTTCCCTAAGAACCCCACACCAAGGTTATAAGATAATTGTACATTTTCCCTTAACTTCACTCTTGCAAAAAAAATGAACAATCTTGGCTCAAATTAGAGCAAATAAATAGATAGAAAAGGCAGGTCAAGCCCGAAACTGATCCAGGTTCTCCCCAAAGACTTAAGGTTTGTCAAAGCTGTCCGCAGGTGACATTAGGCTCTGAGAACAGGAAGGGTCGGGCACCCTGCGGTTCAGTACCCGCAGGCACAACCAAAGCCCATGCTGCTGTCCCGGCCAGACCTTGTCACTTCAGTAAACCCAGACAGCAGAAACGATCCCAGGTAGGAGACATGACAGCAGCCTCCTTCCCTTCCTTCAAGGACTGTAGGAGCCTCCCGAGCCTTTGTTACTTTTTAAAAACTGCGCACATCTACACACAATAAAACTACAAGCATCTTTCCCAAAGATACCTTACCCAGATGCTGCTAGAGCATGAAAAATCAAATAGGAAAAATCTTGTGCCCTTCTTTCTCTCCCCCCATCTCCAGCATGCAAGCACGGTGCCAGCTCACCCTCTGTTCAGAGATTGCTCAGCCCTGCCACACACACAGAGCTGTGCTTATCGGAGCCGTTCAGCCGGTGATTTCAGTCTGCATTTTCTAAATAACCCTCCAGCACCCTTTTTGGTGGTGGGGTCACACGCTGCTGTTCCACAGGAGGAGGAGGCCAGGAGGAAAGGCAGCATTTTGCCTGTCAACATAGTTACCGTAGTTTTTCCAGCTGCCTGTTCAGTGCTTACCACCTCCTTTGGGGCTGCGAGTGAGGGGGCAGAGGCTCTGCATAAATAATCTGGGAAGATTTCCAGATTCACGGTGAAAAGTGAGGCGTGCAACTCTGGCTGTGCTGAGTCCGTGTTGTGCAGCAAGGAGGACAAGGATAAAAAATTTGGCACATGACGGTGGTTTGATTTGAAAATACCTGCCTGAGTCGGTTCAGCGCTGGTTAGAAGCCTGACAGATGGAGAAAGAGACCAATAACCAACCTCTCCCCACTCTGTTCTCCAATGGCTACTACCTAAGCAGCCTGGATACCCTGCAGTTTGCTGCTTCTGTTTTTTGGAGGGCAGCCACGTGAAACTGTGTTCACTGGCAACACAGATGAATAAATTTGGCTGATTACTCAGAGGGGATACCACAATATAAATCAAAGTGAAATTAAGAACTTTAAAAAGCCCTCCTCGCCTTGACCATACTATAGATCTGTAATTGTGTTAACTGAGGTTTTGCTATATTTTCCACCTCCCAGGCACTTTGATTTTTGTGTCTCTCTCTTTAAGAAGCTGCAGATATGGTGGGTAATTTTTACCTAATATCACTATCCAAAGTTCCTACACAGTTTGCATACAGAAAGAGTCAAACCCTCCTTGTCTTAGTCATAAGAATTTTTCTAAGGGAGATGTCTCCTGTGAATCAAGTGAGTAGGATTTATAATTGGAGGAGTGCAATAAAGATATCAATAGATGCAGCAGGTTGATTCATCTGACAGTTTATTATAATAGAACATTTGATCTTACCACCCTGCTGGGTGAACTTAAGCTCATACTGCTTTATGGATTTTTTGTTGTTTTGGTCACAGAATAAAAAGCTACGATACTTGCAGTTTCTCAGATGTATTTAGACTCTGACTGATCCATTAAATCTCCAATTTTTCATTAATTAAACAAAAGGAGAAAATTAAATATTAGCAAGCAGTCCTCTGTGGAGGTGGAGAATGAGTAGGAGGTACATCATACATGACAGCCAAAGTTAAAGTGTGTGTGTCAATGGCACAAATGCAGGTTGCTCTTTTTGCCAAAAACAGTCCCTATTGCCTTCTCTAGCCTGGGTGAGCACTACGCAGCCCCTCCTCCGTGGCTGGTGGTTTCAACCTCCTTTAATACAGCAATACCGTTCTCTGATGTTTCTCCAAGTTCTTTCCTAGGCTCCCCCACTCATTTCAGTTGCTCTCCAGCTCTCTGTGGCACTCCTCCCACACCCTGATCTTTTGATATGGCTGACTGGAAATTTCTCTTCAAAAATGTGCTTTTTTCTTTTTCTGCAGCAAGAAAGGAAATTTTCACCAAAATGGCATTTTTTAAAAAATGGAAAATGGTCTCAAAACTAAATATATTCTGTTGCATTGAGGTTAGCCAGCTGAATTATTTTGGCTGAGCATACCAAATAGAAACATTCTGTTTTGGACCAATTGCACATTAATTTGTCTTCCCCTGAGCTCCCACGCAGAAACTGTGGCTTGGGTGCCTTCAGCTTGCAAGCTCTGCTATCCCCTACGGGCTGCAGTACCAGCCCCATTGTGCATACCCACCTCTGCCCTGGTGAACAAAAGGTATCTAGCCCCTATAGAAGCCCCTGAATGTGAAATTTCAAAGAGCTGGGAAGAATATTCTAGTGGAAGTGAGAGAGTCAGCATTTCTTCTAGTCTCAGCACAGAATGAAACAACAGGCTTCACACTTGCATTGCTTTAAAAGTTATTAGGGTGCAGCATACGGCTTCCCTTGGCCCTGCATGATTGCACATAGGAGAAGAGATCTGCTTAGAGGGAACCAAAATATTTTTTCATTAAGTCTTTAACATATACAGAGAATAAGGGAGCAAGGGTGATCTAAAGGTGCACCCATTTGGGATAAGCTACCTAACTCATCAGGGTGAGTAATGGGATTTCTTGCATATTTAAGCTGCAAGAAAGAAGCAAGGAGCTGGTACTGTGAGGAGACAGGAAAGGGGTGAGCGTGGATATGCAAGTGCAGGAGGAAGTGATTTTGAAACGGCAGATTTATGGGAACTCAGGGCGGTGGCTATGCCAAGCACCTAGACTGACTCCCCCTGGGTAGATGTGCCCTTTCTTCCTCAGCGAGGCAATTACAGTCCTGGCATCGTGGGCAGTCCCCAAGCTCCAGAAGATTTATTGGTTTTACAGCAAAGTGAGCCAAGTAAGATGATGACTTTCGCAAACTGACCCAAGAAGTGTTGTAAAAGTTTCTGGGCAAATTTTAAATGTAAAATGTAATTTTACAAACACTGTAATAGGTAATTCAATACATGTGATCCATAACCAGATATGTATTGCAGTTTCATTTTAACCTGGAGAATTTACCTATGTGAGAGAACCTTTAATTAAAAACGTTGTCATTTACTGCTCTATTACAGTGTGCCAATGGTAAGGTTTCCAAACCCCACGCGTATCTGCCAAAAGACACAAAACCTAACAGGATAATCAAGTAACTACAGCTCACAATATATGCATTATAGGGCATAGGCTTATTGAAATAATTGCAAAGAATCCTCTCTAAATCGGTGGCCTTCATTTAAAAATGAAAAAAAAAAAAATTCCTTAAAATGCTTATTATCATAATATCTTTTTGTACGCCTCTAAGCATTTCAGTACGTTCTGAGCATATTCTATTACTCCACTTTTATATCCAAACCTGTCCTCTATGGGGGGGGGGGGAATCACAGTACACACACATGCTTATCTCCCACAAACACAATCCAGAGGTTGTAAAGAGACTCTTGTATCCCTTGGGGGATGGTAAACATTAATAATAATTGGGATACGCAAACAAAGTCAGTGTCCTTATTGGATATACACACATGCAGCTGAAAGTCAGTATTGAGTGAAGTGAAGGCTCAAGAGACCTTAAGAAAACCTGCATAAGCCGTTTGTCAAAATCTAGGAAAGTTAAGCCAGCTAGAAGTGTAATAAATGATCACTCATATGACCTGCCATCTATGTTCACCACATTGTTTCTTGGTGGATAAATACACCAAAACACACCCAGAAAAACAATAAAATTAGACTGGTGTCAGGAAGGATTAGTATCTTTTTGACCCTGCATGTGACTATGTTGTACTTTGAACAATGTAATTTAATTGGTAATATGCATTAACTTGCCCTGCAGATTTATTAACAATTGTAAAAATTATAGCTGTTTTCTCCTTTGTCTCCTTTGCTTTTCAGCCACAAAATTCATCTCAATGACCTCCTCTGGCAGTCAATGCTGCACAATGACCACATACAGCATATATAAAGATTGCTATTATCTTTTGTAATTTATATCCTCCTGTAATGACATTGAGTATCCCAACTGAATGTTTTGAAGTTCACCCATCACTGATAATAACTTCACAGCTAGATGACATGGACACAGCATACCCTGCATGAATAAGGATGTGGCCCTCATTCCAGGACAATGCACAAGTGAAGAAGAGATTCAAAATTATTTGCATCTTTTTAACTGTTTGTATAGGAAAATAGAGTGTATGCTTTCGAGACTTACCTGAGGTTCCAGCAGCAGAAGTGGTTTTTTGTAGAGAGGTTGTAGAAGAAAAAGACCATCCTTCAGTAGGTGAAGCATCCAAACTCCCATTTTGTGCCAATTGTGTTCCACTTTGTTGTGTAGCTGGAATTGAGACAGACATTCA
Source organism: Phaethon lepturus (assembly GCF_000687285.1). Lineage (NCBI taxonomy): Eukaryota > Metazoa > Chordata > Aves > Phaethontiformes > Phaethontidae > Phaethon > Phaethon lepturus. The sequence continues at coordinate 10,025 of NW_010533889.1, forward strand.
ATAAGATAAACCTGTATAAGTATTGCCTTAGATCCTGGACCATCCCTCAGACAAACGCTCCCACCATCAGAGAACAGACTTTAGGTCAGAAAGCACTACAGCTTCTGGTAACTCCTTGTCAAGTGACAAACCATCCCTACAGAGTTATTATCACTGGCATAGTGAAGGCATCTTTAAAGCACATCTAGCATCAGAAACAGCCACACATCTGTGCCAGAAGACAGCCTAGAGCTCTAACTTGGGACCCCAGAATAACTAGACAGCCTTGCACCAAGAGCTACACAAGCAGAAGAGAGAAGCTCATTTACTGCCTTCTATCTTTAACCTTAATTTAAAAAAAAAAAAAAAAGCAAGCTTCAGCCACAGCTGTCACATAATGTGATACTGTAAAAAGTTTTAGGATTGTAATTAAACGCAGAGTTAATTGTTTCATTCTGTGCTGTTAAGGTCTGGGAAATAATATATCCCTGCAAAGTAATGTATGAAAAATTAAACTGTCTTATTTCTGTTCTCACGCAGTCAATAGAGGACCAAGGCCACCTGTGTCGCAAGATTTGCAGCCTAGGGTGAGTCCAAGACAGTGGTGCAGGAAACCACCTGAGCCTGCGGCACTGAAGGTCACCGAATGACAAGAAAGAATTTAAGCTCTTCCAGCACGGCTGATAATTCCTACGTCTACGCTCAAACCTCAGCATAACAACAGGCAAGACAGCACCTACTGAATTAAACATAGGGGTGTCCAAGAGTAACCGTATCCTTCCTTCCTGATATAAATCAGAGATGCAGCTGAGCTGTAAACTGTTTTCGGTGCCTCTTTATATGAATTTTCAACACTGGAGCTAAAACAACTTTAAGAAATCTTTTAGTCAAACGAATGCAGCATCAGGCACACACAACACATGAATGTTGAGGAATGCTTCGTCACATGCTTTATTCAGAAACTCTAATTACCAGTTTAGACCCTCAAAGAACCCCTTTTTCAGGGAAAAAAACAAAAACACACCCAAAGCTCCCTGTTCTACCACCACACACCTTTAACTTGGCCCTTCCCTTCCCCTTTTGTTTAAGTGCAATACCTTGGACAGGCAAACTTCAAAATCCATGAGCTAAGAAAGAGTGAGCTGAAGCCACTGGAGCCAGGGGATTCATACAGCTTTGGGAACTGAGAGGAAGTAGACATAGAAGGAAACCATACTGAAAATTATGCTAAACAAGCTTAAATGCCTAAAAGTTTTACCAGAATTCTAGTGAATGAGAAGCGTAATTTCACTGTCAGCTCCCTCCAGAAACCTCAGCATTGTACACCTTCAATATGCAAGCCTAATCTGCGGTAGAGATGAGTGTAAAAAGCCCCTCTACATCATTTTTTACTACGGTGTAATGCAAGGATCTGAGAACTTTTAATGATTCCTGCACTCTCATCACAGAAGCTTTGAATGCAGCTTTAATAACTAACTTTTCCCACTTTGGGTTCTTACTGCGGTTGCTTCAGACTAAAATTTTAAATGTTTAATTTTAATCTGAGGTCAATTAAAAAAAAAAAAGCAGCAAAAAACCCAAAGAACCTCCTTCCCTCTTCCGGATGCATGGGCTTGTAATAGTAACAGCAACCATCTTGTGTCTCCCTTATCGTAAGTTAGTAAAAGCTTGCATGGGAAAATGAAAAATAAGGCAGAATAACAGTAAGCCTTCGTGTGCAGAGACATTCGAACGCAAATATGCACTGTGAATGCTGCAAAACAATCAGGTGTGTGGGAGAGACGAGGAGGGAGGCAGCTTGTTGCCTTGTAAACCCTTGTAACCTCACGGAGAGCTGTTTTCCCATGGGGGTCACACGTTCCAGGCATCCTATCGGTCCTGGCAGCAGCCCAGCCCGGGGTGCGCCTCTCGTGTTTGGGAGCTGCGAGAACAGATTGTTCTCGGGAACACGGGCTGCGCGCTGGATACGCCTCGGCGGGGGATCAGGAGGGGAGGGACGACAGCGTTCCCATTTCGTTTGTTTTTAAATTCAGGCTGGATGAGATTCTTCCTGCCACTCGGGGGTAGTACCAGGTATGACTCACGCCTTTACCTAGGGCTTGGCGTGAAGCTTCTTGCATTTATTTCAGCAGACTGCCGAACAGGCTCCCTGCTCCCCGTGTCGAGGGGTGAAGGAGACGGGCTACGGTGCAAAAGTCTGTGTGCCAGTTTTCACCACTTCCGAGATGAAAAACGCAACCTGGCGGGGAAGGTTCCCTTAACCCCACTGTACTGCGGTAAGATTAAATCCTAGCAACCCAATTCTCTGCTGACTTGTGGCTTTTAAGCAGCATCCAAGCCTTACGCCTAATACACAGCATAGGCTCTACCATCAACACATGTAGCAGATCGAATAGCTTCTGTGCCAAAAGCCTATGGGAACAGAAGCGTCCGTATCCAACCACGGCAGCACTGACAGCACAGTACGCCTGCTAGAAAGCTGCCTTTTCGGTAAATCCCATAACTCATCTCTATGCAAGGTTTACTTTGATCTCAACAGGAGGAGACAGCGCAAGTCCTTACTGCGGTGCCCGCGCTCTGCACGGGAACAGGCGGGGGACTCCGCGCGGGCGCGCAGTGACTCAGTCCTGCCGTCCCCACCGACACATCGCTGCAGTCATTCGTCACGCTCCGGCGCAGCCAGCGGCAGCCAAGACTTCCGCCTGCCTGGCTGGGGGAGGCCCGGGCTCGCAGGAAAGCAGCGCGGCAGAGCAGGGCGGCTGCCGCGGCTGCTGCTGCTGCGAAAGCGCTCACATCATCGGTTAATGGGTTTGTTGTCAGCAGCTGATTATGAATAAAAATGGTAAAGCAGTGAAGACTGTAAAATAGCTGCCCGAGCGGGGCTGATTGCTGCAGCAGCAGAACTCCCTGGTGGTGATGCAGCTCTCCCTGCTGATATTTTGATAAGATAAATGACAGCGTGTTAACACGTGTTTGTCAAAGGAATAATCAACAACAGGGAACCTGAAGCTGCTCTGCAAAGCTGCTGTCAGAGCCTCAGGTATTCCTTACTCTTTGTGCTCTGAAAACCCTTCATTTGCTTTAACCAGATGAAATTTGACACATATCCTCACTTGATCTTAGCATGATTTTCTACTTAACCTATGTATAATCCACATATATTTTACCATTTCCCAACAGTACTTTAAATTTTCTTTACAGCAGGCTGTTATCCAACTAGCTTTGACATCATAAGATGCTACAAGTAAGTGGCAAATGCTCTGCATATACTCTGTGCGCTGCAAAGAGTATAGATACCTGTGTGTGTGTGAAAACGGTACTTCGCCAATCGATGAATCAAGGAAGCACCTTTACAGGGCAGAAGAAACTGCACCCAAACCATGTTAAAACGTCAGCATGAGGGCTTTGTAAGATGGAGGACTAAACCTTCTTCCTTGAGCTCGTATCTTTAGCACAAACAGACATAGAGGCCTTGCCCCTGTAATCAATAGCCTGAGAAACTATTTGCATTAATGAATGCATTCATGAAAGCCTTGAAAAATCTTAGTGTACCAAACCCAATGCAACTTCATACCTGTTTAGAGGAATGGAAATTGGCTGGGGAGGTAACCAAGCAGATCTCAGTTTTAATGTTTATACCCAGCTTACCATTTTCTGTTAAGCAAAAAAACCCAAGTATTAAAAAATATATATTTTAAAACATCTCTCTGCCTAACATGTCTCAGCAGCCAACTATACTCAGTGTTTACTGAGTTGCATGTGGCTAAGACCTGAGGACAATAGAGCAATACATGTTACCATAACCCTCTTCCCTTGGTTTTACCAAAGTACAGCTTCCTTCTTAATTACCAGTAGTTTGATAAAAGGAGAAAAAGTATCTCCTCCACTCTATCCTTTTCTCACTTTTTAATATTTACTATTTCATTGCGCCATGATGTACCATCATCCATGAGAGTGGCATGAGGTAAATTAGAAACACAACAGCCAAAAATCCAGTCGTAATTTAATACCTTGAGCACTGACCTTGCATAAGATGCTTGCTCCATATCCAAGGAAGGAAGAACACAATCTTGTGTTGCATTTCATTTCATATTCTCTTTCATAACTTGAAGTGTCCCAGGATATGAAATCCTGATTGCAGATGCAACTTGCTGTAGTGTGGCACCACATAAATTCTTGTTTTAGGGCCTGGACTGCACAAGTGAGGTTGCTCTTTTGACTAAATGTGAGCTACTGGATTTGACCCCTTATATTCATAAATAAGAAGGTTAAGGGGACAAGTCTAATTGCTGGCTTCCAATATAATAAACAGGGCAGGAGGTCAAAGAGGGAGAGATTGTACTTACAGCCTGCAGAGGAAAAGAATACTGAAGACTTAAAAAAAAAAAAAAGTCAAAGTCGTTTGCATGATTTCACAGCATGTGGAGCACTGGGGGCTTCTCCTGAATTTATAACAAAAGGTGACAGCAGCCACAGAAATTGCAGCGGAGACAGGAAGCCCTGTCAAATCTCTGCTGTGCGAATGCGATCACTCGCTGAAGCTCTTAGCAGGGATTGAAGCAGAGAAAGCGATGGCCTCCATTACAAAACAGAGGTGCCTGCTTTTTATTAGAAATCAGGTGTAGTAAAGGTAAATTTTGAAGTGACATAAAGGCACCGCCAGTATCTGCCTCTGTCTCATGTGGCCAGCCCAAAAAGGCAGAGAAGTGAGTGCTAGTGAAAAAAAAAGAAGGGAGTAGACAACTTTCGTCTCCTGTCCATTTTGAGAGCAGAAGTCTTGCTACGCCTGTGCTTACTTCGGGGAGCACGACTCCCCCTCCCTGCGCTGCTGCTGGGGATGCCGGCAGGCGCTGGGAGGGTGCAGTGAAGCCAACGGCACCTCGCCATGCCAATGCGTGGGGTGGGAACGGAGAGATGGCTGTAGCCAGCAGCCAGACAGTGGTCGAGGGGTCTGTGGATTTTCTACAGGGGCTGGCCACACACCTGCACAGCCCCTGTGCCCTGTCCCAAAGCCACTGCCTTGTGTCCCGTCCCATCCCTTTGTGCTGAAACCAAGGCTATGACTCTTTTGAAAGGCCGAGCAGATGTTGTCTTAAAAAAACACTGAAATTGGTTTTCACGTAGAGTTTTTCCAAATACTACTTAGTGTTGAAAGAAAAATATAAAGTCTTTTAATGCAAGGCAGTTCCCAATGTCCTTAATTTTACTGTTTACAAAAGGGAGTGAGAGGCAGGTAAGCCCTGTTTTTAGGTTCATTTATCAACCATTTTTTCACAAGTTTTGGGGTTTTTTTTGGCTTAAATGAGGATTTCAAAAAACAAATCACAACCCAAGAAAGTAGGGACTGAACACAAGGGAAGGGAACACAAGAGGAATAGAAAGGAGGCACGCTGGTGAAAACTTCTTGCACTATTGTACCACCAGCACCAGTTTTTCGGGGCATCAGTGCAGAGCAGTGGCCGGAGCTAAGCTGCACTGGCAGGTATGCCTTTCCTCATTAGCTTTCCTTTCACTGCTGGGAGCTCTAACCTGTCACCAAGGTTTAGTTCCAGGTGGCTGTGCTGCTCCCGTACCTGCAAGCCAGGAACCTCCGCCAAACTGAAAGGACCAGGAATCGCATCCGTGATGTGATGCACCATGCCGTGGGCTGGTGCACCAGGGTCACGAGTGCAAGCTTAAAAACATTCTTTGAGGCCTTTGGTATCACTTCAGCAGCTTGTGCATCGGTCAGACTGTATCCTGTGACTCACTGATAGTGGCATGTAAAAGCCAAGCCAAAATACAAAGGCTTCGGGCCGACAATCAGAATACTCCCTGTACTAAGCACGGCGGGAAAGCTGCGTCAGTAGAAGATGTAACCACAGGGTAATTGCTCTCCAGGCACCTTAGCAGGGTCGGGTCCATGAGGGGTAGCTTTAAAGGAGAATTTGCACGGAGAAAATACAAGCCATTTCATAGGAGGTCCCTTTTTAGGCAAGGAGACCAAGGGAAGAGAAGTCAAGTTCTAATCACTTGTCACAGTTCTAAATATCAACTCTGAGAACATCGGTGTACCACTGACTGCTGAGTTAAATAGCTGGAGTACTTTTTTTTTTTTTTTTTGAGTCAATTAAGTATAAAAGATGGAGTATTTCAAAGCTCTGGTTCAGAAAAAGACTTGAGCAAACATTTACAGTGTAGTTCATAGACAAAAAAAGGGAGACTGAATTTCATCATAAGTTTACTGAGCTCCTTGTGGATGTTATGCTTGTTTAAATTAATCCACCTGCTTGCTGGATATGTGGGATTTCCCCCTCCGCCCCTAGAATCCAATCTGATGTGCTGGGCCAAGACACATGATATTCTGAAGTCTTATGGGGAACAAAAGTATTTCCTAAGATTGATACAGGGTAATTCGTACCACCTCTCTGCTTTCAGTACTGTGACTCGTGATAACACAGAACATAATTCGTAGAATTGTAACATATATAAAAATAAAAAACAAAGGGGGCTCTTCTGACACCACTCTGACCACATAGAATCATTTATTTTTTATTAAATACTTACTAAAAAAACACAGAAGAAAATAAAAAATTAAAATCTTTCCCAATTACAGGGAAATTAAAATCCCATGTAATAGCTTCAGATCACCTCCACTACAAATCAATGGTGTAATATTATTTGTGTAAGATTCTAGGGCAACATTCATTAAAGTTATGTGATATGGTAAGATGAACAGCTCTGCTTCCACAAGCCTCCAAATCTACAACCCAAACTACTCTTTTTGACCTCCTTTTATTGCTCCACGCTGTTTTACAGAAAAGTAGCATACAATAAATCAGAAATCTCTCAATGAAATTATCACTTACTGTTTGCTGTGCTGACACTTTTATCTGTTGCTGTAGTGGTCACTTTTACTTGTGGTTGTGTTGTTGTACCTTGTGTTATTTGTTGTATAGTATTAGGTGAAGAAGGTGTGGAGTCTAATAAAAAAAAACATTCAAATTATTTCCGCAATTTTGTATACACACATACTCACACACACAAAACACACCTATTGCCCTGCCTGCAGCCTAGTTTTAAATTATCAGAGGAATATTTCATTTGAGATAACAGGGACAGGGCTCCCTTCACTGCATAGAAAGCCAATCCCCGTCCCATAGCTGGGTCATCCCACTGATAGCAAGCCTGTGATAATGCAGTTGCAAGGCCTGGCTTGGAGTTGCCTTCATAGAATCATAGAATAGTTTGAGTTGGAAGGGACCTTTAAAGGTCATCTAGTCCAACTCCCCTGACCAGGAGGAAGCTCCTGTGCACGCTTGCAAGATTTCACCAGAGTTCACTCTCTGTAAAACAAATTCCCAAGCCAAGGAGCGCTACTGCTTAGTTTCCTGAACAACCACTGCAACAGCATCAACAATTAGCTCAAAAAAACTTTCACTTACTGCTTGTGATGGATTCATTTGTAGCTCTGATTGCAGTTGTTGTCAGTGCTGACGCTTGCAATGTTGTTGCTTGTGAAGTTGATGCGTTTGCAGCTTCCGTTACTGCAAGAAAAGCATTCACATCTTTATTGATTTATTTTATCGTGCATAAATAAACATCACATACCTCTAGCTGCCTTCTCTCACAAAGGGCAGTGAATTTCTCTTTAAAGTCTGGCCCTTACACACCTTTCTTACACACACATTTTTAAAGAGGATTCCAAGTGCCTATGGTTGGTATCAGAGGGAAGATTTGGCCTGTGGACAATCCACAAGCTGCCCATTGAAAGTCATCAGCTGTACCTTCTAGCCATCCCCCACGGAAGAGGCATATGCTCTTCAGGAGTTATACAGAGATGCTTGGCATGACCGCCATGGGAAGAGGTGAGGGGAAAGGAGCCTGGTGTGGCTGAGTGGGTTCGCTGTGTTGCCGGACTAGACTGCTGACTAGCACTTCGCTGCATACCTGTTTAACAGGAGGAAGGATGTAAACTCCCCAGAAGGAAGTGCGAGTGACTCACAGGAACACAGCTTATATATTACAGGTAAAGAACTGAAGGGGAGGAGACTCTAATAGTCTTTGTGCAATTTTTTCCTCTTGTCTCTGATGTCCACCTCAAGACCTGGTTGAGTCTTCTTCCCTGGCTAGCTTTCCTGGAACTCTCTTCCTCTGCATCCAGATTTCTGGGGAAAAAAGAGCACCTGGCAGCCATTCCTCTGAGGTGTGCAGCAAAGCTTAGGACATCTTGGATGAGATAAATAAGTGATATTCCCCAGAGTGAACTTGGTGCCCTTTGTAAGGTGACTCCTGGTAGTTCTCTTCTCCAGAGGAGTGAGATTTAGAGGCTGAGGGAGGGGAAAGAGCTCCGGCTGGCAGCCGGTCTGGCAGCAGAAATCACTTCCAGCTGCTGCTAGTATAGAAAGAGGGGAGCAGAGTTGCCCAAACATCACTAAGGAAACAGCAAGGTTTAAATCAGCATGTCTTGCTGCGCATGGATGGCATACTGCAGGTCTTACGTGCCCCAGCACATGTTCAAGGGAATAGACTGTCCAAATTTCTGTGGAGAGATCTGGGCTAAAAAACCCCCAACTAACAATTTTAAGAGCCCAGTTTTCAATTCTGTAATCTAATACAAACAGAAAGTGTTACTGTCAGCTACAGAGGTTCATTTCAATCCCTGACAACAACCCAACATGTGTCCTACTACCTTTTCTAGTGCTTTTCATGGGTGGAAAACATGATAGAATAGGAACAGATCATGATATGACATGTCTTTTTCCCCTCATACAACTTGAGTAGTTCTAAATGCAATGTTCACACCAGAACTTCTAAAATATAACTTATACTCTCTTCCTCTGCTCTCAGCTTGCTGGCTGTTCACCTAGAATAGCAGTGCCTCAAAGAATGGACCTCCTTGGGAGCTTGCTCCACACTCACAAAGTGCTTTAATCTCGTAGTGGGCTTCTGATTCTTTTCTCATAGGCATAAATAAAAATACTGCTTTCCCTTCAGTGACAAAAAGCTGCAAGAGAAATTTCAGTGAAACATTTGAAGAGCTCATTCATTCACTGTGAGGTGTTGGGCCTTTATTAAATGTCTTTGAAAGAGACTTGAACATCGGGGTTTCTGAAACATAAAAGGACTGCAACACAATGTGAAAGGGACTAATTCTGCTGCTGTAATAAACATAACTTATGCATACTTCACCTGGCTGCATCTTATTCACCTCCATTACTATCACTTCAAGCATGTATTTGTACATGTACATGTATTCTTTCCTATTAACCGAGGCCAAACATTGGCATATATTATGTAATTCTTTGCTATTAAGTCCATGTCCTCTTCCGTCACTCAACACCCATCAAATCAGCTACTGTCTGCTGCCCCATCCCTTAACTGATGCTGTTTCCCAAATTATTCTCAATCTGACAACCTCGTGAACTGTAAGTCTTACCTATTTTTTTAATATCTGATCACACTTGAACCACTCCTTGAGAGCACAGGAACTCACAGAATTTCAGCCTTTTTTACCCGAAACAAAAAATGCAGCCTGCTCAAATTAACCCTCTCCTTCCTAGAGATCCCTCAATCCTTTTTTCTCAACAGACTTTTGTAAGAGACCCAGGAAAATACTTTGCTCTACAATCACCTTACATGAAATAATTCACTTAATTTCTCCCAGAAGTTGGAAAAGCTGAACGCTAAAAAGGCAATGGTAGCTTCAGAATACCAGATAAGCGTGAATTTGAACTCTTACCAGATGTTGATGCAGAAACAGTTGCCCTGACGGTACTGGTTGGAATACCATCTTCTGAAATAAACACAGAAAGAATCACATTACTTCAGCCACCTTCCAAATCTATTTAGCACTACACAGGCATACAAGGCAGAGGAGCAAGGACCTTCTTGGAAAATCAAGTTCAGAAGCTTATTAGAAGAAGCAACCAAATCATACAACCCTGCTAGCAACCTTTTCTATCTGTGTCCTAAATCTCTTAGCTTTGCCCTCACTGCTGTAATGGGGAGCATCTGCTGTGGCCTCCCCCCTTGGACTGTGTCTTGTTTTCCAACAGATATTAATGTCTCTAAGACCAGTTTGGAAAAAAACCTGGAGCAATTAAAGATTTTTTGCTAGCTCCTCCTCTCCTTGAGTACAATCACAGTTGCTCTGGATCTTCAGGGTGGAGGATTAACTAAAATAACTGTCTGCAGGAGTAAGCACCCATTCTCCTGCCTTGGAGGAACAAAATTGTACTGGCTCCCTGGCTAGTACAAGCGCTTCAGGAGGGGTTTTCAGCATCACCCTGATCCCTATGGAAGAGGAGGATTCACAGAACATGGCTTGGGAAGGACCAAACTGAGTAATGACTGACTTTCCCCATTGCCCCAAGGCAGTGCTCCAGCTGTTGAGATTTTACTGCAGTTGATGCCAGTCTTAAAAATCCTAGGTCAAGTTGGTAGGTGAAGGTCTCCAATACTACAAAACAAACCAACCAGCCAAAAAAATCCCCCACCAAACCAAGAGCAAAATAATTGCTGTATCTTCTGGCTGTGCTGAAAAGTAGTAGCAGCATAACTCAACTAGAATTTTGGCTTCAAGTAAGATTTTTAATCTTATTTCTGGGGTGTCCATAATTTTCTATGAAAAGAAGTTAAGGGGGTGATGAACTGGGTGAGAAAACTACGTTGAATCAGAAACAGTGGCATTTCACAACCATTTTACACCACCACGAGACAAGAATGGGTACATTTGGGGAGGAAGAGATCATCTCTGTGACTGAATGGGAAAGCAAAATGGTGCAGACCGATCCCCCAGTGCTTTCAGGTTTGCAGCATGACATCCTGTCACACTGCATTAGCATGCTGTAGTATAGACGTCGCAAAACTGAGTCAGGACAGCATGTCACTATTCTTGGTGTGACTCCATTCATGGTAATATCCACTGGCATTCTCTTTTTTTGGCTACAGGGCAGAACAGCCAGCTTTGTTCCCTTTGCTCAGCGTGCTGCGCACCGATTAACATTTCCCGAGCACCACCCAAGGCCTGCCGGCGTCACAGATCTAACCTGGGGAAAAAAAAAAAAAAGCAGCGATTGCAGGAGCTCTGTGGGCACTTATTAAGGTCTAGTCAGATGAGCCCTTACAACTCCTCTTCAAGCGGTGGAAGGTGTTATCATCTCTCTTGGCACCTCCGTGTTTCTGATGGACCTCCCCTGGGCTGTTGCCCCTTCCCAGTGCGGGGGCATCCCACTCTCGTGGACATCCCTTCTAGGTATGCTGCTGCTTTCACAATGCCTCGTCACAGCACATGCTGGCCCAGTTTGATATGGGTATATCCCACACCAAGTTCAATCAGTTCCCTATGGTCCTGCTGCTGCCCCAGCCCTACTCCCCAGGACACATGAATACAGTCAGGCTATGCACAGCCCTTTGCCCAGTACATTTAAAATACTGTTTTTCCTGCCATTTAGTTGCACAGTCAGAATAATGCTGCAGAACCCACACCTGATATACTTTGAAAACAAATTTTATCCAAATAGACCAAAAAGCGATCTTGTTTCCCTAAATGACGAGCGTTTTTCCATCTCTTTATTCTCATCACGAGCTGCTGACAAACCTCCCGTAAATCCCCATGCCACGAGGCCACAGCACGAAAACAGAATGTTTTTTCAACAGTGCCTACTTTTCATATGGTTTGTTACAACATCTCTCAGTGTCTACCGTGCCTGTAACACCAGCTAAATGCACAAGCTGGCCAATTAGCTCATTCCCTAACTCTTCCCTTAATTCAGTGTGACTTTTTGGAAAGCCCATTGCAATACTTAGATTATTCATCCTTCAAAGGCGTTCCATTTAATAACCATGTTGATAGGCCAAGATTTCCTCAAAACTAAAAAAAAAAAAAGAGAATTTAAGTCACAGTTTTGTTATGATTCACAATTTGCTGATTCTATCGCAGGCTAGAGATAATCTAAGGTAAACTTGATTAACAGAGTAGAATAAAGAGCTTTATGAAGTAATTGTTTTCTAAAAATGGTGCATAATTAGGTATACTTTAAAAACAAGTTGAAAGCAACATGCAAAAATGCTTAAAACTAACCAGGATTTCTGGGGGAATTGGTTGATTAAAAGAAGCAATAGAACTAGTGGTTTATTATGCTCTTATTTGCAATGTTAAATTGTGACTAAGAAGAATCTTATGGGGGATTAAAGCAAGAGATCAAAAATGTTTAAGAACTTTGGCCCATTAGAGACTGTTGCTAGACAAAGAAAGAGAAAGAAAGATTATTTTTTTCTGCTCATGTCAGGTTGGCTGCAGCTTCAGATGACGGACAACCAATTAAGTTACAATTGCATGGTTTTCGGCAAATTTAGATGCAGTGATCCCTTTGATACGAGCGCACTTTGATATACTCTGATGTGGGAGTAGCCAAAATCTACTTGGCAACTGCTCCCACACACAAACCTCTCCCATTTGCCATGCTCCCTGGCAATAAACACAGCCAAACGAGCGTAGGTGACCTGTGATGTAGCACCCTTGTGTCTGGAGAACACACGCGGAGCAAAAGGGTGCTCAGATGTGCCACTGGGATGAACAAAGGAATGATGGTGGTGGTGGTAAGACCCAAAAAGAAAAAAACATGTCTAAAAGTGGATAACAGGGCGAGAAGAAATGAGAACTGGGAGAAAGATAACAGGACAGGAAGAAGATGAGAGAGGAAGGGCAGGAAGGCTCAGAGACAGTAAGACAATAAGGGTAGCAGGGAAAAATAAGAAGGAATTAAAAAAAGCTTGAAAAACATTTGACCCATGGCCACAAGGCCAAAATGAAAAAAAGAGACATTGTTGTGGTGTTGTTTTTTTTTTTTCTTTCAGGTTCACAGAATTTCCCTTTATTGTCATTTCTGGCTTGGATTTAAATGATACATTTGTTCTAAAATTAAAGCAACTGTGAAATCATATGTATGTGGTCTTCAGACATGATTTTGAAATAAATGAACTGAAATATTGAACTTACTTGCTTTTTTAAAATTCAGAAGGAGTCCCTGAATTCAGCCAGGGCTGACCAACGGCCACAGTTGTCCTCAAACTACAGCTTTTGATGTAGGCTTCAGTCTCCAAGGTCTGAGCTTGGAGCTCTCATAATTTCTTCCCTCTCTCTCACTCATTATTTTTACCTTTACACTGGGAAGACTAAGATAAGCAGGTTTTGACCTTGTCTTAATTAGGTGCCTGTCATTGTTATAATCAACACAGAAAAAAGGCAGAAATGACTGCATGATATTACATTGGTAGTTCTGTTTACACACTACAGGATACAAGCCACTAAGTTTAAAACACCCCATGAAACAGCTCATACAAAAGTGAATGCCAAAAAGTCAAAACAAAAACTTTTTTAACAATTAGTAGATTGTTCAAAATATATATTGATTATATTCATTACATGAATTACTGAATTTAAATGCTGTCTCTTTTGGCATCAATATCTGATTTTGAAAAGAAATTGTTTTTATGGAAAAGTCACTATCACTACAGAAATATTAAGTGAAATGGTCTGTTTGACATTTTTTAACTTGACCTGACACTAGGTAGACAGGAGCATATGTTCATATTAAAATCCCTCCACTCAGATGGTGGTGAGGCCACAGCTGAAGTACTTGGTCCAGCTTCAGAAGGGTATCGAAAAGGTTGTGGATGCCTGGAGTGGGGCTTAATGGAGAACCGTAAAAATTATCAGGAGTCTAGAAAAAAATTACCTCTCAGGAAGGATTGCAAAAGTTGCATTTGTTTATCCCAGAGAGGGAAAGATTAATAGAAGGCATGATAGCAGCACACTATCATGTAGGTGAGGGGCTGCAACAAAGACAAAGGAATAAACTTCTCATTACGTCCGCTGAGGATGAAACTAGAGGTAAGGGGCAAGGGAAATTTGGACTAGAAACTTTGCAGGTTTTTTGGTGCCTTTGTCAATCTGATGGTGTAACAGCCAGGAGCTGGTGTTTTAACCATTCTCCTGATGACGATATAAGATATTCCCACCCAAAAACCAGACCAATACCCAAAAGGCTGTAGCTGAGAGCAGTTACCAAAGAAGTGTCCTGACGAAACCTATACATGTTAATTCACTCTTCAAGGCTATAAAGCAGAATCTACAGGTGGCATTGTTATATTATGTGGTTTTATTGTATATTATGTTATATTATGTTTGTTTGTGTGACCCTGGGCCTTTGCAATTATACACAAGTCATGGAGAAGTCGAAGTTGCTTTCTTGCTGTCTTTCCATGCCATCAGAAATAAATAGTGATCTTTTTCCAGGAAGAAAATGATAATTCTGCCATCCCCCACGACCATGATAGAGCCTCCTGTAACAGCTGCTCCAGCAGTATCTGTGGGAAGACTGTACACTTCATCTGACATTTTGTCCTTTCTGGAGAAAGTTATAGCTGTCCTTGAGAGAAAACCTGGTACTGCTATTCTCAGAGTTCCCAATAAATAGCTGCTGCCTGACAATGTACACAACCTGTTTACTCTTACCTTAGAGCTCTATTGGCTATTACGTTTTCTCTTTCATTTTCATTTATTGCTGCTTCATCTCTTCATTCTCTTATCTGATCTTTTCCCAGGCCCAGTGCAGTTCTTGCACTTCTCTTATTTCTGTTTTTACTGGTTCATGACCCTCTACCCTAAACCTGGAGATAAATGTCTGTCTTCTTTCATAATGCATTTTTATGTAAAGGGTCCCACATCCTCCAAATTAAAAAAAAAGATTTACCTAGATGAGTAGTTCATCTCGCATCAGCCAGTCATTGCACAAACACCACTCTCATGTACGGAGAGCAAAAACAAGTTTTGAACACTGCTTGAGCCCTCCAAACAGAACTCAAGTGCACCTGAGTACATTAATTTAAGGATCAAACTTAAGGTTTAATTCCTGATGTAGAAATAAACCTTCTGCATGGGCCTTCTACCCGGTGAGGTTTAGCACTGAGATGTTTTTGGGCTTTCCTCCTCAGTAATGTTTTGCGGGGGCCCAGGTGGCACTTCCAGCTGAGGGGGAGAAGGCAGAGCCGTGTTTGGGAAGCCCGGGCTCAGTTTCCTGCACAGCTTCAGGGTAATATTCTGCCAAGACACGTATAAAGTAG
The DNA here is from genome assembly GCF_000687285.1 of Phaethon lepturus. Classification (NCBI taxonomy): domain Eukaryota; kingdom Metazoa; phylum Chordata; class Aves; order Phaethontiformes; family Phaethontidae; genus Phaethon; species Phaethon lepturus. The sequence goes on from NW_010533889.1 coordinate 25,112, forward strand.
CTTTGAAGTAGCTGCCACTGATGCTTATGGCTGGGGGGGGTACAGTTCTCCAAGGGTCTACCCAACTTCCTGCATGTCTGTGGCATCCACGCTGCAGTAGTGTGCTACTGTGGGAGCTTGTTGGTTTATGGCGTCACAAATAAGATAAATGGCTACGACTGCGGACTAGAGATTACTCCATCCTCCCTGGTATGTTTATGTAGAAGAATGCAGTTTAATTAGCTTAGATGGAGCTTCTGGAACTTAATCTGCCTCGTTCAGATCAGCTTGAGTATTTCTATGTATTTTGCCACGTAGACACTTCCCATGTCCCATTTTCCAATCGATAAAAGAGGAATAACAGTATGTTCTTATTTTCTAGAGGACTACAAACTGCAACACACAATGGCACCACACACAGCATTAATGGAGTTATGCAAGAAACAGAGAGATCTGCAGGTCAAGATCTCAACTGCCTCTGCAGTTTTTATCATTTGGATCTTTCAGAACAATAATATGGATACAAGCTGCAACATTTGCACTTGCAACCGGTCTCAGCTTTCTCAATATTTTGCTTTGTCTGCAGCATATGTTCAGTGCAGAATCAACCTTCTGAAAATACTGCGGGAAGCTGTAACATGGGACAGAGCAAGGAATGGGATTAATTTTAGATAACTCTTGTTATTTCAGTCCTCCCTCTGCATTTCTGCAGTTTATTTTATTTCTAGGTACAGCGCTTTTCCCCCCACATCCTAATTGCACAAATAAGAGCTACCTAATACCAAGAGAAATGCATTGCCAGGAAAACTGCATGTTCAAGACAGGAATGTTTCTAGGAGCAGAGGGGTTTATCTACAGTGTTTCAATAAATCTTGAGAACAGTCATCCCTGTAGTACTTTCAATTTCATCTAGAGTATTTTGTTAAGACTGAAATCATGACATGAAACTTCCTGAAAAAAATCACATAACAGTGTTGAATTGTGGTGATAGGTTAGTCACCGGTTGGCTAAAAATGAATAACTATAAAAATTATTTGAAAAAGCAACAAGCATCTTGTTGCAAAAACAAGATGCAAAAAATCTTAGAGGAAACATACATGCTTCCAGATCACAAAGAATTGTGTTTGGGATGTACTGTTAGAAGAGGTTTAAGTGCAATTTTAACAGTATTGTTCAAAACCATCAATTCTTTTCTTCCTATTTAAAATCCCTAAGATCACAAAAATCTGTGAATTAAACATTCAAGAATTAAAAAAAAAATTAAAAACCTGCAGATATTGTGTCCTGAAAGGATTAATTTGATAAAAGTAATACTCTTTCTAGTACATTTAGTACTTAAAGACTCAAACTTTAAATCTTTCCTCTATAGTCGTATCAGCCAGAGTTTAAGTGGGAATCAAGGTTCTGATGTAATCCGGTAGACAGCTGGAGCTGATAACAGTGTGCAGTAAAGGATGTTAAATTAAACAAAGCCATTTGCAAACTTCATGAATTTGAAACAAAGAAAAATACACAACCTTCAGTTCTTCATGTTTCTTCAGAACGCTAAAGCAATACACAAGGCATGGCATGCCTGACACATACGTTCAGATGTGTTTATAATAGTATCTGCACACCACTATTGGTGCTGTGACAGCACTGCGTCCCTCATAACAGCCCCATGCTGGATCGCCGCCACTGCAGTGTCATCACAAGTCAGAATTGCAAAGTGTTTTTCCAGCCTGGTCCCACGATGCTTTTGCACTTCTGCAAACGCTCTGTAACACAGCCTTCTGCAATATAAGCCATTTTCCTCCTCGGGGGTTTTCTCTGTTGTGAATATCTTACAACAGAGACTTGGAAGGACTGAGCGGGCCCTGAACAAAGTTACACCGGTCACGTTTAAGGCGAACCCCTGCGAGATGTAGGCAGATACTACAGGCAATGCTAAAAACCATAAGGTGGGATGACTGACCACCTTCTTTGCTGCCTGATGCCAGCCGGGGGAAGCCTGTGACTCCCGCTGCCGAGCTGTTACCTTGCTTTCAGTCACGCCTTCTCTTCGGCAGCAAACCAAAAACATACTATACAAATCCTGCGTGTTGAGATTTAACATTTAAGTTCAACTTTCTACTTCTCCGCTGTAGCTCCCGGCCCTGGTTTGCAGGCAGGTGTCACAGGACAGAGACAACCTGCTATAAAAGAGTGGGAATAAGCACGGACAGGAGCATGGGGGAAGACACCAGGGCAGGAAGGAGAAGCTCCTGGGCCACAAGGGCATAGCACCCTCCCTGCAGAAAACAAAAGCACCTGGAAACAGGAGAGAGAGGAAGATGTTAAGGAAAGGAGAGCATAAATGCAAAGGCGCGTAGCTGGGAAGGAAGAGAGTGACGGGGCTGCGCTTGCATGGCCTGGGAACACAGAGCAGCAACTGGGGCAATGCAGGACTTGGGCTCTGCAGAGGAAGCGCAAACCGGCTGGGCTGGAGGCACCCGGCAGCAAGAGCTGAGGAGAGGAAGGAAAGGGAGGGAGCTGCCGCGGTTTCTCCAGCAGGGAACAGGGAGAAGGCAGGAAATGCAGCTTTGGTGCCAGCACTGCCCCGGGGCTCCTCCTGCTCGCCCAGGCCTGTGGCTAGCATGACCCAACGCTCGACACTAGAGGAGAGCTGCTGGGAGTTGCTCATTCCCTGAGCAAACAGCACTGTTTCCACAAAGCCTGCTCAAAGCACCCAGCAACCAGCTCCTGCACAGGGAGCCACCACGCCGAGAAATGCTGAAGAAGCAGCTGCCAAGGACTGGCCTCAGCTAACATGGCTGTAGGTTGTTGAGGGCTCCCCCTCAAAAAAAACAGTAATGAGAAGGGTCAGATGAGTGACCTCGTGTTTTACTGAGTGTCTGAAGCAACCCAAGCACAGCACGCTTTGCCTCTCTGCACATGTGGACATAGAAATTTGGGCGCTTACCAACCAGTTTCATGATTTCTTTTCTTGACTCAGAAGAAACACAAACTCCCTATCAAGGGCTTTTAATCACAAGCTTTCTTACTGCACTTTCTGCTCCTGCGTGAAGCTCAGTGGATATCTTTATTACTGTGGACTACAGAGGGATGAGCATGTTGTTTGCACTCCATAAAATAATAAATGTGCTCGGCATGCTCATCAGCACTCCAGCCTGCCTTGGACAAAGGCTCCGAGCTCTGCACTTCTCTTTATTTAAACCTGCTAAACCTATTTAATAGGTTTTAATTAAACCCTTTAAAGCTATTTAAACCACCAGATTGTCACCCTTTGATGGTGATATATTTGTCTGTCCATGTGTAAGATAAAAGGTAGGAGTTACTAAGGGTTATTTTATAGTATGAAAAACAAACCGCCACCCCCCTTGTGTTAGTCATGCTAAATCAATTTGAAAATGTCTTTGATGGGTGCAGTTTTATATAGAAAGAGCTTTTAACATATTGTGCATTGCCGAGTAGAACAAGAAAAAGAGAGAAAGGAGAGCCCCTTCCCCTGCAACAGGAAAGAACAGGAGCGTTGGTTTAAGTCACCCCCACCCAGCAAGCGGAGAGAAAGCTACGTCCTTCTCTGGGTAATGCTTACAATGCCTTTTCCTTACCATGCTATTTGCAAGCCTATTTTTGTTTCCCAGGAAAGGCAGATACAAAACAGTCAGAGGGGAAGCTGAGCCCAGGTCAATCGGCAGTTCTTTGCAACATGCTGCAGCAGTTCGTAAAAATCACAGTTCTGCTCTATGTTTGTGATCCAAATGCATCTCCAGCAACATGACTAACTGTATAATTCAGGAAAGGGTCACTGCAGTGTCTGCTATGATGTATTTATTTATAGCGCATCCTGGATCAGCCCAGACACCCATTTCAGCCACACCCGCCCACGTCACTGTTCCTGACAAAGCTCTGAAAACCTCTGGAGCATCAGAAACCTGTTCCCATCAGAAAACTTCTGTGGAAACACTGTAAATTGCTTCTATAATTAATGTAACTCCATGCTCAATTGATTCCCTCTTCATGTTTTCCACAGTGCCTAGAACAAAGGTTAAACAGTACAGAACATCCCAAAGGGAAAGCCCCAAATGGGCTTTGCAAGCCCAAAGTGGAGTACAGTCTCATTGGAGTAACATTGTATGCACAGATGAAGGATATACTTTGAAAATATCTGATTTCTGTAACTGGCACATGCAGCTGCTGAAGACCTTGTCTGTGAGTATCTTGCAAAGTTGGTGGAATACTCATGTTGTTTTGAACTTCTACCAACCTGATACAACTGCTAAGCTCAGGTGTGAAACTGGAATGCTTTTTTCACATGCTTTGTGTTCCAAAGTAGGCATTAAAAAACCAAAGTTGTTACTAGGAGAGCACTTGAAGCAGAGGGTCAGCACCGAGGACCTACACTATCAAAGAGCAGTGGGAACTGCTGTGATAGCCACGCCAGCATCCACGCTGATAACCAGCTTCCTAGTGGAGCAGAATGTGGACCATACTGAGCATGCTCAGGCTTGTCAAAACTCTGGGTCCCAGTCAGTGCACTGGAAAGTCATGGTGAGCTGGGAGGTGATCATCTCATGTTGGTGAACAGCTATAGACATCACTTGTACTTTTATTGGCAGTTAGCATAATTTTATTCCCCATGACAATTACAATGGTTGTGAATGAGTCGTTCCATTCCTACTCAAACCCTTTTGCTCTTTTCCCTGTTGGCTATTTCTTCCATAAATGACCAGTCCTCACTTCTCAGTTTTTGTGCCTGAAAACAGTATTTTCTGCCAGTTCTTGGAAATGCAAGGTGAACATAGTTAGGGAGGAAGCAGGTAGTGCATTACAAGAAAGCGTCACTAAGCCAATAAGATAAATTGTGCATTAGTTCACTTAAATTCAACAGCTAGACGCACTAGCCACATGACACTGTTAGCACAGGGAACGGCTTGCAAAGGGAAATGATAGATGCCTCTGAAGTCATTTGAACTAGATGGGATAAAATGTCCAGAGAACCAAAACACAGTCCTCATCAGGAGATTTTTTGCCTCTAATACCTGTGCCGTGTCGTACCCGTGTCTCATCGGCATATCCTGGGGATTGGGTTATTTGGCACAGATCTTTAGTTAAAGTTCTTCCTCTTGCTACACGTTGGCAGCTACTCTAACGAGTTGTTGCAAGTGAAGCCCAACAGTTTGGTAAATACATTTGCTGCCTTCTGAACAACAGCAGATATATTAATACATTACTCTTGTAAGAAAAAACCTTCCTAAAGAGAACCTAAACCTGCTCAACTGTAATAGCCTTTCTGGGCAGGCGGCTTCTGGTGCTGGCTATAGTTTCTAAGATCTATGTGTTTTGTGGCAAAGCAGAGTTAAATTCCATAGGATGTCCAGAAAGCTCCATAATTCAAAGAATTCCATCATTTTCAGAGAGAGATTTTAACAGTCCTGTGCAGAAACTGGTAACTACAATTGAATTCTCTCCTGGCCCCAGATATTTCTTTCGACATGCCACAGAATTCTGCCTTTACAACCATCTGTAGGAGTCAAGGGGAAATGAGATTTGGACAACTTAATAGAAGTTTCAGAGAGTCTGTAATTCCTTGGGTGGGGGGGAAAGCCCAAATTTTGGCTTTGGGGAACTGCAAATGGCAGTGGAAGCATTAGCCATGTATCATGTCCAAGCTCGCCCCTCTCTACCGGATGTGACACAGGGAATTTGGGGGTGAAAACATTTGAATTTCTTATTTTCTTGCGAGAGCAATCCTCAGCTTTTTTTGCCATTTCACCTAACAATGTTTGGTGATATTTTTCTTCCACAGCCTTTGAATGAGTTCGCAAACACTGATATTTACATCATCTATATTGCTGTGATATATAACCCATGCTGAGACGAGGAGGGGTAATTCATCTGTCAGAGAAAGATGATTTCAGACTGTCCTCACACTGGGAGAGATAGCATCACATGCATTAGCATTTAGAAGGTTGTTTTAGCTACTTGCCAGGTTAAACCACAACAGTTATCAACACTGTATTTCAAATAAAAGCCTAGGCTCAGTGTTCAGCATGCAAAGAAGTGGGAAAACTAGTAAAAAACAAAGGAATATATGGGGCTCTGATCAATTAAAATAATTATCATGTAATGAAAACACGCCTCAACAAATAAGTAAGGTATTTTATAGAGGAAAATAATGTGAATCATTGGCCAGGAAGGTTAATCAATCTCCTGGCACTGTTTTCCTCAGACTAACTAAAATCCAAAGCTTTTGCCATTCTGATGAGTTGTTGCCTCAATAGTCAAACCTGTCAAGCCCAAATATGGTATTAATCTCCTGCTAAAGATTATGAAACAAGAAATCTGCAGGAAGCATAAACATCTCATTAATATAATCAGGGATTTAATAGATTTAACCCTAAAGTTTTGATTACACTGACACTCTTCAAACCAAGTACCACACTGAGAAATCACGGCATTAAGACAAACTGAACGTGCTTTTTTGAAAGATTACATATCTTGTAGAAATCTTCTGACAGCAAGGCTGGTGTAGGGCTCCCATCCCAGCAAAACATGTAATTTCATTAGAGTGATAAGGCAGAAAGGTTACAGCAGATAAATATGATGCAAAACTATGTGCCACTTGCTCTGTGGTTTCAGCAACCTGAGATGCGTTGCTATCTACCTACAGCACACAGATAACACCCAGGAGCTTGTTAGTGCCATTGGAAAAAAGGGATTAAAAACTGTAAAAATACTCTATTGATAAATAGGCTAGGATTTTCACCTGTACCAAAGTCAAGCAAGCACCTACTTTCCACATAAAAGGAGTCAGAAAATCCCTGCCCTGTTAATGGTTTGAAACGTAACCTTTGGAGCGTTAGCTAGTTAGTCTGGCCTGAAAGTGGCCGTTGTCTATCCTGGCTGCCAAGAAAAAAAATTTATTTGGAATTAATTTGGACCCCTCCAGACCAGCCTCTAGTACATGTGTGGGTGGCATCAGAGGGCTTCCTACCCCTTTTCTACCTCTCCCACAAGGGGACAATACCCCAGCAGATCACACCTGCAGAATTCTGTTCCCTTAGAGCCATTGTATCAGCAAGCAATTATCAGAGCACAGCTTTCTCACATGGGGAGGTAAGTTCAGAAGGCACAGCATAGATATAGCATCGCATTAAATTGTGTCAAACCACTTTTCCTGTTGCAGGTAGTTCTGGCTGCTGCAGTGTGCCGCTGTTAGGGCATGCAAGGTATCACTCCTGACAGCTCAGGTGCTGGGACAATGACAGTGGCTTTCATGGCAGGACATGGTGCAACTCAGGGTTTCGATGACTGTTTAAATCTGGGACACCTACTTTTAGAGTGCTAGCTGAAACCAAAAGTAAATGTTTGCCTTCTAGGGGAGACAGGTCTCTCATTCTTTACTTGCATTTGGAAAGAACAGCTGCTACACACACAAATCCAACATTGTCTCTCTGTTTACAGAATTGCAAAATAAAATCATTAAAGGGTCTTCCTTGAGTTGTCTCAGCAAAAAAATGCAAACAAACAACACCCCACCCCCCCTTCACAAGCAACGCAAGTAATAAAGATGTCTTTCCTGTGTGATTTTACTGTGGGGCCTTACTTATTTTTAGATTGTGAAGTTAGCCTGGCTACCAACTGGTACCAGTGAAAAATACCACCTTCCCTAGGTTAAGAGTTTCTTAAAGATTGCTTTTAATTTTTATTTTTGCAGGTTTTTCATACAGGACTCAGATGCATAAACAATTGGAGGCCAAATTCAAGATCCTTTCCTACTTAGAACAAACACACAAAACCAAACCAAAACATAAGTCTCAGCAGATCTTTTTTCCTAATTTATAAAGGAATAAAGATTAATAAGAACTCTAGGTTTTAATCCAGGTAAAAGAGACAGCTAAATAAAAGACAAAACATTATACTAAATTTTCAGAAGAGACAAACATTTGTTGGGCATGTTATATGGCATTATGTATTCTCAGGTTTGGAGCCGAATGCTGCAGGCAACTTGCCCTTCAAATTCAGTTTCTATTTATTTTGGCTGCAAATCATAATCTCTTTATCAAGCAGGTACCAAGCCATCTGCTTCTATCCTCAGTAAATGCAGTAAACTTGCATTTGGGTTTGGGGATAGAACAAGCAGTTTTCTTCTGTCCAGTAATAAATACACCTTTAAAATCCATTACACAAAACTGGCCCAATCTGAGAAAGCTCTAATGAATGAAAAAAATGGGGAGGGGGGAACGGGACAAAAAACCAATCTGTACAGGAACAAAAACTCAATTAAAGGCTATGGTAAGCTCCAGCACTACAACTTCATTTTTGAGAAAGCTAGTCTTGCAAACCACTAGGAACAGAAGAAACACCCAAAACACTTTTTTTTTTTCCCCCCTCAACAGGCAAACTCTCAAGACATTCAAAGTTTGGGTTCAAGCAAGCTAAAGATGTGAAAAATCAGCTGGTTATCTATAAGCCTATTCACATTTCTCATATTTTCAGAGATGAGACAATGAAGTGAGGGTCTGTGCCTTGCTGGTCTCTCCCAGAGCACAGCCATGAATAATAAACCAGAATGAGGGGAGACCATGCTCAAAAGCTTTAACGGCTCAAAACGGTTTAGTTAGTATTTAATTTTAAAAATTAATTATTTAAAAGCCTTAAAGTCTTGTAAGCTGAGAACATAGAAGATGGAAAAGGAAAAGGTTTATCCATCTCCTCTAGTTAACATCGACAAGAGCAGAGTTCAGGCAGCTTCAAATGTATGTAATCACTACAGGAGCTCTGGTTTAGTGGAACTTTTCTCAAGCTATCAGCCTGGGAGCTGGGATTAATCTGCTGTGTTGCGGGGTTGGGATGATGTCCCAGGCTCCACAGCATCCCCTTAACGGGGGAGGGAGTTGGGAAGCATGTAACTTGGTATCGATCCACAGTGTAATGGAACAGCTCTAAATTGCTTCAGTGGCCTTTGGACCAGGCTCTCAATGCCAAGATTTTCTCCTACCTTTCCAAAACGAAAAGCGCTTTTTTTTTTTTTTTTTTTTTTTTTTTTTTTTGTCAGTGCCATCAATTTTGACATGAGCGCTCCTGGAGAAAGGTACTGCTAGCTGTCAACAGGGGTCACTAATCGGACATTAATAAACCCACCCATTGTACATCTACAACACAAGACAGTACATTCCAGCTCCTACGTTGGAGTGCATAACCTGAACCCACCCAGATCGATGCCAAGAGGAACACAATCCCAATCTTTTCTGCAAGAAAGAAGCCTGGGTGCCTGAGTGAGAAGGAAGCTGTGGTATGCTACAAGCACTTTGTGGAGGACATCTGCTATGCTGTGCAGCCATAGCCATGCTGTATTACAAGACCAAGGCACAGGAAGATGTAACCTCTGAGCACTTACATTATAAGCACATATTTAATATGTGCTCTCCTTCATATTTAATAAGAACAAACTTCACCTTTACACATTTTTAAAGTAATTACATCTTAACGCAGACTCAAAAACATTTATATTTGATTACTATCCTTTGGCAATACATTCTTTGACTCATTCCAGTGCTGTCTGTTGTTTAAAGCTGAAAATGCTGTGAACCAACCCAGAAAGCATTTTTATCTGAGATACATTTTGGAGTGGGTAAGAATAAAGGGCACTGTGCCAGGAGAACTGCACACCTTGAGATGAGCATGTAGTAGCACATACTACAAACTTTCTCCAAGAGTGCTCTTGTCAAGATTGATGGCACTACAAAGCACTGATTTAAGCATGTCATTTAGCTCTCAAAGGGTTGAGAAAAGCCTTGAGAGGAGGGACAAGTTGTCAGGAGCCTGTTGGCCTTCGCATCTGTACATAACTGAGCCTCTACTAATTTGCTGACAGAGGGTAGATCCCACCCAAATATTAGGGACTTCTGAGGATGCAAGATCCCAAATGAATTAGAAAATTACCAAGAAAGCAATGCCAGTATACAGGCTGAAGACAAGGCATGAAATTTGAAAGCCTGTGGGAGACTTGGTACATTCTTTACTACCCACAATGGAAACATCCTTGTCCACTTCTGCATGATTTACAAAAGATACAAAGACAAGCAGCTTATGTGTACTATGTGAAGAGGCTGCAAGCCCACACATTACTTGTCTTGGTGAGCTTTGAAGACAAACTACCACAAAACCTGGGGGAGGGAGTATTAAAACGCTGGGGTGTGATTTGACCTATAAATTTTATTGAGCATGATTTTAAAATACTAAAAGTGTTTCTAAGCAACTGGAGAAAAGTCTTGCTGCTGTCTCCAGGGTTCAAAAAAGGGAGAATGAGCATGAGGGAGTCTGGTGTCAGCCTTCCTACTATCCATTCAGATTATAAGATCGGGCCATCACAGTCCAGATGTCCAGGACACTTTAGAGGTCACAAACAGTGAAAATCCAAAGACTTTGGTCCAGCCTCATATAACAGATAATGAAATTGTTTCTGTCTTAACAGGTTGAGGCATGGGATAACCTGAAGGAAGCTTGACCAGATTATGTACTTTTACTTTCACAAGGTAGATAAAGACGTACTCCAAATTTCTGCACACATATTCTTCATTCTCTAATGTGGATTTACTAACAGAATTTCACTACTGTGTCTACCTTGCAATAAAGCATTAAAAAAAAAAAACAACTTTTACCGAACCAAAATTGTTCAGAGCAAATGTATCTTATATAAAATTTGCTTATTCACTGTCATCAGTTCTCGCTCGTTCATACCACACAGGGGAGGGAAAATCCTTTTTAAAGAAGGGGTTGTATAAAATTAACAGAATTCCTCCCACCTGTGCATCTTGCTTTCTGATAAGATTTATGGACTGTAGTTTTAAATATGCTCCTTTTGATCTAACTCCACTTTGCTTTTCTGAAGTTGTGAAATTAAAGGTTTAACAATGACAGGAGGCTATTTTTGCTGGGAGTAGTAGACAGAGAATAAATAGTACCTCAACATAGACTTTTGGGGCTTGTACTTACTTACTTAACATAATTTTAAAAGCAGTTTTTTCTGTGGCACAATCTTATTTTTAATCTCCTTTATTGTTTTTTTTTTTCCTAACAGCAATGAGCCCAAGTAATAGCATAAGCTACACCACAAAAGACATTTTTAGATTTTAACATGTAATCTGAACATTTTTTTAGGCCAGTTAATCTAGTATTATCAATTTTTTAACCTCCAAGTCATAAAATCCCTTACAGGCAATCTATAGGTGGAAGCTTTCGTTATAAGTATTCACATCAGAGGGCCAGCAAATGAAAGTACAGATAAAAAGCAGATTTGAATTCAAATGTATCTTTTGACAAAGGTGGTGATAGAGTCTGGCACTTATTACAGTTTCTCTCACCTTTTCAGGTTTTACTACTTAATTCCACTTTAAAAGCATGATCTTTCAAGCTGCAGAATAATTAAAACAGCAGTTCAGTGACCATATGAACACCATGAAGTTTGATTAAATGTGTGCATTTGAGAATAATTTTTAAAAGATATTGCACTCAGTAACTAATATTGCCCCTAGGCTTGCATCCCTCATTATTTGACACTCCATAAATGCTGTAAGCCCCTATATCTCTGGGGGTGAAACTAAGATAATTTCTGAGAGATACCCTTGGCCAAACTTATTGCTGGCATAGTGCCAGGGAAACCCATCAGGGCAGATTTGATTTGCAAGAGCAGTATTTACAAAATCTGACAGACATTTGAATTCCCCCCTTAAAGCCATCCCTACAAAAGATGCTTTATTTCAAAGAAAAAAAAAAAAACAGAACGTAACACCTTTGTAAATACACCTTTGCTTTTAACTCCTCTCAGACTGAGGAGCTTTGTGACATCTGGAAAGAGAGCTGTCACAAAAATACAATGGCAGGAAAGTTTTTCACGGAACATATTATAACTCAACTACCAGTTAGTACCTTCTTCTCCTTCAACACACAGTTTTTCAATCACTGAACTGAAGAAAAAAAAAACAACTTCCAGCTACTGATAGCTAAGTTTTTGCTCACAAAACACCCTATAGATGTGACAAGTCTGTCCAAAAAAACTAAAGAACTTACCTCCCACAGTGCAAACACAGAGTACAGCTAGGAAAAAGGCGGCATTCCCCAGGAGCTTCATGCTTGGTGGTGGTGGCAGCGGCAGCAGTGCTGTCAGCTCTCCCTTGCACAGCTGGGCAGGGAGTGCTCTCTCACTCTGAGGCAGGCCTTAATTACTCCATGGAAAAAGGTGTGTAGAGACTCTGCCTAGTCACTGCCCATTCCTAACAGGAGGAAACACAACATACTCCCTCTGGGAGTTCAGTACGGAGGAGATTTATTGTTTCAGTCCTTACAGGAACTCCTTTTCTTTGGCAGTGAACCGTGTTTTTGTTAATACATTATTTTGTTCTTCTTCGGCCACGAGGTCAGGAAGGTTTTTGAACAGAGGCAAATCTTTCTTTAGAATATGCTATACATCACCAACTTCCATACTGTAGCTGAGGATACTTTTAAAGGGGACATTTATGAGCGGCAAGGAAGCCCAGGTAGTGGGGGATAATGCAGCCAGGAACAGAGGAGCAAAATAAGCAATCAGAGCCCTCACCTGGCTCTTCTTTGTGTTGTGTAAGGTTGCTTTGGTGAAAATCACAGCTGCTTCACTTTAAAGGCAGAAAGAGTATCTCTCTGAGAGATCTGCCATCCTGCAACTGAAAGGATGTAAGGGGCTACCAGCACAGGGTGAGGAAATGACTCCAGCAAGGAGAGACTCTGGGTGCCACAGAGTTAGGGCTGGGGTGTGTATTTTTTTCTTTAAATGAAAACCAGGCTTCTTATTTTTTTTTAATTTGAAAATTTGCAACTAGCGTTGACTGTGTCTGCTCCATTAGTAATGGAAGGGGGTTTTTTATTCTTCTGTGTGGGTGCTTGCTGTGCCATGGAATGGGAATACAGTCTCCAGAGTGAGCCTCTTACCTGGGCTCTCTAACAAGCCAGCCCAGAATTGCTCCCTTCTCCTCAGGACCCGCTGATCTAGGAAACTTTGGTATCCCTCCTTCTCACAGCTGTTTCTCTGACTTCTGTAGGAAAGACTTCTCTGACTTCTTTCTTCTCAGGAAGAAACCTGAACAGAGCTGTAGAGTTAAAGGCTATCAAAACATGATCTTGTAATAGTCCTGTGCTCTGTGCATTAATGATCTAAGGCAGCTGATGGCATTTAATCACAAAACTTCAATCACAATGAGAATGCAGTGCAGTATATTTGCTCATCTCCCTCTCTGTCAACTCTCAGGAAAAATTGACCTCACAAACAGCCTGACTCATTAAATAGTCAACTGTACTTAGTGCAGTAATTAAGATTTTTTTTTTCCTCATGATTGTTTCTTTCTATAAGGAAAAGTTTTGGAACGGCCTTGCATGCAGGAACTCCCAGCAGCTAAACCACCGTGCTTCCAACAACAGTACTGTTTTATTCATGGGATGAGGAAAATGGTAGCAGCTCAGCATCATGTGTGGAATAACTTCTGTTTAGTTAAAGAAATTACATTCCTACATCTTAAGACTATGACACATCCTCTGCCTATTGCAGGTGACAGAAGCTGTTGCTCAGTAGAAATCTGATGGTAGACAATTAATTTCTGGCAATTCAAATTGGACAAACTTAGGTATTTCCATCCATGAGAGATGCAAACATGTAAGTTCTCCATAGCAAGACTGTGTTTTCACCATCATTGGAAAGGATCACACAGTAATATAAACTTGACTCAGAGTATACTCAGGTGGGCCACACAATGACACTTTTGTCTAGTTGGTCAGAACATGTCAGGGAGTTAGCGCCAGTGCTGTTGTTGTGCTAGTTTTATGTAGAAGTAGGACCTACAGTTAGAACGGGCTAGACAAGCAGTAACTATTGCAGCAGAAAGCCTTCAATCAAAAAGATAAATGTAAACATGGAGAACAAATTCATCCCAGGTTTATGCTGTTCCTGATGCAATAAGAGGGACTCTAACCTTGTATTTAACTGCATTGACAAACCACCTCCTCAAATGTTAATTCTGAAGAAGGACACAGAAAGGAATATTATTTTATTGACTGAAATGAAACCTCTGCAAGATCTAACAGGTCTGAGGACAGGTCCAACCTGACCTTGAATGCTTCCAGGGATGGGGCATCTACCACCTCTCTGGGCAACCTGTGCCACTGTCTCATGACCCTCATTGTGAAAAATTTCTTCCTTACATCATCTACTGTAAATCTTTTAGTTTAAAACCATTACCCCTTGTCCTATTGCAACAGGCTCTGCTAAAAAATTTGTCCCCATCTTTCTTATAAGCCCCCTTGAAGTACTGAAGGCTGCAATAATGTCTCCCTGGAGCCTTCTCTTCTCCAGGCTGAACAATCCCAACTCTCTCAGCCTGTCCTCACAAGAGAGGTGTTCCATCCCTCTGATTGCTTTTGTGGCTCTCCTCTGGACCTGCTCCAACAGGTCCATGTCTTTCCTGTGCTGAAGGCTCCAGAGCTGGACGCTGGACTCCAGGCGGGATCTCATCAGACTGGAGTAGAGGGGCAGAATCATCTCCCTTGACCTGCTGGCCATGCTTCTTTGGATGCAGCCCAGGATATAGTTGGCCTTCTGGGCTGCAAGCTTACATTGCTGGCTTATGTTCAGCTTTTTATCCACCAGCACCCCCAAGTCCTTCTCGGCAGGGCTGCTCTCACCCTCTTCATCCCCCAGCCTGTATGGATACTGGGGGTTGCCCTGACCCAGGTGCAGGACCGTGCACTTGGCCTTGTTGAACCTCATGAGGTTCACACAGGCCCACTTCCCAAACTTGTCCAGGTCCCTCTGGATGGCATCCCATCCTTCAGGCGTGTCAACCGCACCACTCAGCTTTGTGTCGTCTGCAAACTTGCTGAGGGTGCACTTGATCCCACTGCCTATGTCACTGATGAAGATATTAAACAGTACTGGTCCCACTACGGACCCCTGAAGGACACCATTCATCACCGATCTCCGTTGGACATTGAACCATTGACCACTATCCTCCGTGTGCGACCATCCAACCAATTCCTCAGCCACGGAACAGCCCATCCATCCAATCCATATTTCTCCAATTTAGAGAGGAGGATTTTGTCGGGGACCACGTCAATGGCCTTACAGAGGGCCTTTGGGCTTCCCTAGGCTTTGAGAATGCCAAAGAGAGTATTGATTTGGTTCAGTGCTGTCCATCTGAGTAGCAGCATCCCAACAAGTCCTCAGTGTGGTGCTGCTGCTGAAGATGATGACTGTGGTTACCTGCAACTCACTGAAAGCAGAAAGTGTACAAAGTGTTACAGCCCTGCAGTAGCAATCCATATCGCAGGTACAAGTGTGGAAAAGGCTCCCCAAACTCCTGCAAGGTGTTGGGAGGGAAAGAAAGAGAAAGGGCCAACTGTCTTTTCCTTACACCATGTCATGCAATTCAAACTGTACTTCTGAGAGTCCTAAGGCAACTTATTGCCTCCCTGAAACATCAAGAGAACTGTGCCCGTCTGAGATACTAACATCAACATCAAAGGTGGCTATGTCTTGCTAGATCAAGCCTGGTATGGATAGCAGCAGCACACACAGTAAGGAATAATAGGAATAGAAGGGGAGCAGCTCAAATAACTCACTGAAGGAAAAACTGGCCAAAGCTGACTTGTAGCTTCTGGCTTAGAGTACCCGAGGTGCAGAAGAGAGCTTCTCACAACTCTTGTCAATGGAAACATCTTTTTCCTTTAAAAAGAAATCAGTTAAGGTTTTAAAAACTTCCAGAGATCTTTGTAGCAAAAGATTATTCCTCTATGTGTTCACTGAACAGAAATCATCTCTTTTGCTCCCTACCAGCAAGTAAGTTTTCCTCTATTGAATAAATGTTTTTCTTTCTTTCCTCAAACCAAGAAACTTAGCTTCAGTGCCAGTGTGTGCTTTGTTTTGTAAAGAGAAATTTGGTCATCGGTACTGCTGCCAACTGTGGTATTACTGCCAGTGCTGGAATATCTGGAGTTTCGCTTCAAGACCCAGAACAAGTGACTGTGTGACAGTCTCAGTTCCCACATTTTTTCAAGTAAGATTTTAGCCCTTCTAGTTGCAGAAGAAAACTTGAAACATGACCAAAGAGCACTCTAGAGAATGAAAGGACTCTCTGTTTTAAAATACCGTTATTTTGTAGTCCAATAGTGGTTGAGGTAGTCTGAGTTATATATTTATTTTGCCAGTGTGGTATTTCATTATTAAAGGGAAACCATTTACTGCCACAGTGGATTTGCAGTTACAGATTTATTAGTCTCAGGCTGTATTTATATATTCTTTCTTAGTTCACATTGCTTGGAGCAAAACATTGCCTTTTTATGCACAGTTCTCCTATGAGGTTCAAATAATCCCCTTCAGATTTAGAGAATGTAAAAATTTTACATATAGTTCAATATTCTTGAAGCATCACTGCATAAAAAAGGAAATAATATGGACAGCCATGCTGCCTTGCTGTGGGCTACTGGCAATTTCCAATGTGCGTGCAAAGAGTAAATTTGTCAAAGTCTTCACAAAAGCAAGAATATAAAGACACAAAGATACACAGTCTTTGGTGATTTACTAAAGTGAAGAAACAAACACACTGACTAAATTTGCTGGCCTTTCCCATTGGTGCTTGCTATCCTCTCCACTGATGTTTATTTTAACTCTTATAAGCAGAATGATCAAAAAAGAGCAAGATAATCTCAAACTCCTATTGTTTTGCTGCATCTGTATTTCATCAAATATATCTAAAATGACATTTTATTGGAAATTACCTGTGACTTACCTGTACATTTGGTTATAATCCCATAAGCAGGGTTAATTTACATTGAAAAACATAGTTGTAACAGTATTGAAATACATTGCTTAGTTACACTTCCTGTTCTTTTAAAAATTGTTTAAAAGTACTTGTTTTAGTCTATTACATATATTAAAAATTTAATACAAAGTAGAACTCCAAAGAACTTGACTATAGCAGTATGAAACCAAGATATTTTGATGGTCATGTATAGAAGTTACTCTGAAAATTCATGCTGAGGGACTTTTTAAAATGTAGATATTTTGTTCTGAATTTTTTATGGAAGCATTGGAACATCTCAGGGAATAGAAATGTCAGTGCCCAAATTCCTCTGCACACAATAATATTAAAAATATGAAAGATCAGGCTCACGAATGTATTTAAGTGCTTAAAAAAACCAAGTCACCCACCTTTTCTTTGTAGCACGGAAATGCTTAAATGTCATTGATTTGATTCAGAGCCAGCCACTAATGTGAAAAATTCCACTAAATCTCTAAGTGCCTAGATGCCTTTGTGTAGGCATTAAAGACCAAAATGCTTTTAGTCTGTATTCAGTACTCTTTTTATGAAAGATATTTTCAAGGCCAGATCTAGTAGAATTACCGCAACTCTAGGTATTGAGTTTGAGTATTGTTTATTCGCAATACCAACAGACTCTGTAAGGATATCTGTAACTGCACAGCATGTTTTTCCTACTCTTTCATACCTGGAACTCTATGGATGTACTACAGGGAGTGAAAATATCTTTGAAGGACCTGGCTCAATGTTTATTCACCTGCAATTGATACAAGTCAAGACAATATTTGTAGAAATGTAGTTGCCACTCTGCTAGAGTGCCAGACTTCAAAGGATGTTGTACGTTTGAGGTATTCAGTAGATACACGTCACTGTCAAAAGGGTGCAGCAAATTTATGCTCCCCAGCTACCTCTGTACATCTCTCTCTTACTGTATGCTCCCATTGCTGCTGCTAGCAAAACACAGGATAGAAAGAGGGCTCTGCACTTACATGTTTCCTGTTCCCAAAACTGTATTTCCATCCTGAGACACAGTTTATTTCACCGTCTCATGAGTCTTGGGTATCAATAAAGACAGTCATATTTTTCTGCTCAGTCCTTATTTCCTAACCCAGTAGACAATATATTTTAATGAAAGGACACCAATTTACCCTCTACCTGATGACCTGGTTCATTGGCTTCAGAAGTTACTCAGATCTGGATTATGTATTTGAAGAGCTGTACTCGGTTGTTGTTGACTAGTCACCCTGTGGTTGTCCCTTGACTTTGTGAGCTCCTCCCTTGGAGTTGCAACGTGCTACTTAACAGCCAAGGTCCTTCTAAAGACACCATTCTAGGTCCATTCTTTCTCTGTTGGTGTTACTGAGACATGGATATTTCAATCTCACTGGACAGAGAGAAGCTTAAGCATAACTACAGTGTCAGAGAGAAGAAAGCTACGGAGGGAAAAGGTATGGCTGCCCCAAGTCATATTTCATGCTTACGTACAGGGAGTCAGTGGAGCTGGACGAGAGAGACCACAAACAGGCATTCTAGGTATACAAAAAAATGTGGACTTACAAACTTAGAGCAAGGAACTTCATGTCATGTAAAGACTCACACAGAATGTGTTTATAGGCTTTGCATCCTGTCCTGAGCTAATGAAATGGGAAACAGTGAGTCAGTCTCAGTTTCTCATGTTATTTGAAACGCATGGAATGATTATATGGTTGGCTGTCTCAGAGGAAACAAAACAGAAGTATGTGTTTGAACCATGCCTTAATTTTCCAAAAGGCTGAATAAATCCAGCCGCTATCTATCCAGATATATATCTCATCTTTCTTGTGGTAGACTGCAATGAGCTCATTCTTCTTGGGTCTGGTTAAAAAATAGGCAGCAGTATGAGACTGCAGTGGACCTCAGTACTGAAAAGTGAGATGTACTTCCTGTTCCAACCGTACTTGTCAGTTTTCCTGGGCAAGATGCTGTTGGACATTAAGCTTCTGCCGAGCTAAGTTTCTGTGGCTTCTCTTTTCCATTTGGTTTCCTCTGCACAAGCAGTGGAAAAATGTATCAGGTTTCTTGTCAGTCCCATGAGGGGATACTCTGTGCATTGGCCTGTCTAAGCTATAGCTTTTTAACAGTGTCAGCTTTGTTTTCAGACCACTAGTGCTGGAAAAGAACATCTTAGAACATTAGAAAATACCTGATTATAAAGAGCCTATTGTACCTAAATAAAATATCGTATTATAGCTTTCCCAGTGGCCAACACTATGGCTATGCTAGTATCCCAGCATCTATTATAAGCCTATGTTTTCATCCACTCATAAAATGAGTCACTGAAAAAAATGTGTCCAGATTCCTCATTGCCCAGTTTTGCTTCTGTTTGTCAACACTGTGAGATTTGAGGGGCTTGGGCTACTTCTTAGAGGACTCCGGGAGCTGCTGAGCTGCAGGACATGAGGCTGGAAAAAGGGAGAGTTAAGGAGATCTGGCAGCTGCACAGAATTTAATGTCAAGCAGATAGTGAGTATGCAGGAACTGCCAAGCCAGCACACTCATTTCCTGCATCTCTCACTCCATCACAGAAGTGAGGTAAAGAGACAATTCATAATGAAGAATTTTTTCTGCAACACATAACAAGACACCAGAATTCACATATTATGAATTTGAGACTAAGTTATACTCCAAGACAATGTCTAGAAGACATTTGGTTGCACAGAGCCGCTCTTGAACTTAAGACAGCTCCTCTCTACTTGGCATTTTTCCTGGTGATTTTTTTTTTTTTCCCAGCTATCTACCATCTCCTCCAATCCAACTTCCAGCATTGATAGGCTTGAACTCTTTGTGGCTTAACCTCCTTATCCAGAATAGCTATTACTGCTGCTCCTCAGTGTCTGGCTTTCCAAGCCTTCATTCCTTTGGCGTATTTCAGACTTCCTGTTGTCGCTATCAGAATGAGTCCCGCTGGCAAGCACTTTTTGACACATGCAAAATACAATGCATGTCCGGTCTGATAAGGAAACAACGTCGCCAAGAAAAGTGGGTAAAATCTCTGTGCCAAAATATACCCCCAGCATTTTAGCTTCCTAGCAGACTGCGTATCTGCCCCTTTACAGATATCATAAACATTTTCCTGTTCTCTGCATTTCTACTTTCCAATTTATTCAGCAATACAGAAGGGCCCAAATGCTTTCCTCAGCATGTAATAGTTAGGCAGTAAGTAGCTAACTGAAAATAAAAGCATCTTGGGCACCTGCTAAAAGCAGGTATTTCAGACCATCCACAGATAGCTGGAAAATGCCCAAAAATTTTCACACGTACATGCTTTTTTGGTAATTTGCTATATTGCTGGACAGTTTATCATCAGGAATCCACCGATTCACATTCTTCTCTGCTCACACTCATCTAAATTTTTGTTCCAGACAGCTGGGATAAGACTAAAACTTTTTTAAGGGAAAACAAAAAAACCAAACAGACAAAAATGGACTACCAGCATTCTGTGTTGCCACATACTGTACTTAGGACTGTTCAGTAGCAATGGAAAATGTTTGTAGTATCAAAAAGCTGTTAATAAACTACTGCATATTATGCCAATCACCTTTTTAAATTAACTTTATGGTATACACCATCATATACTTGGAGTTATAAAACTATGCTCAGGAACGTTAGCACCATGGGTGTTTGCAGCAACACTACTGTATCTCAATTTAACATTAAAAAATACTGATTTGGAGTCAAGGCTTACGCAAATAAGTTTGGGGTACCATGAGAATATGGCTAGGCAAAGAATAGTTTTAAAAAATTGCTTCTCTCCTACATCTCTCCACGAAGGACCACATACAACCTACAAATTATGCCCAACAAGTTAAGACAACATATTTTCCTTTACAGTTGGATCAGGTTAGGAGACTGTTAGTCCCCATGGCTCAGCTGAAAAGCAGAACCCCAGTGAGCTCCAGTAAATCAACTGGAGTTACAGGCTGAAGTTCAGGACTTCAGACACTGAACTTAATACTTTGGGTTTTTTGTTCAGTGCTGGGAATAGCAGGTGGACATCAATTGCTTCTACAGACTAGTTATTTTGGGAAAAGAAGGGAGGAGCACTGACAAGGCTTGGACAATGCAGTCCACACAACTATAGTTTCAGGCTGAGTACCCTAATCACATTCATGAAGGAAGTAAGCACTCAATAAAACCACAGCATATTGTTTTCATCTGACTTTCTACTGCTTGAATGGTTTGGCTGAAGACAGGGAGTGTCGTCATCACAGCAGCACGTAAGAACAGGTTAAGTATCTGTCAGAGATAATGCACCATCATTTCTGGAAGAGAAACTCCCATTTCTGTAGGGCCCTTGCTATTCTGAGAGTCTATGAGGTAGAATTTCAGTCTGGAAAATGTATCATTTATCAATTTATTAACCTACTGTTTATCTAAGTTTTGTCATCACCCACAGGATATGGAGGCCCATTTTCAGCCTGCGTGCGCAGACCACTGCTGGGGAGCCTGGGGGTTAGTCCATTAGAGTAACAAGACGAAACGCAAAGTCTATCAAGGGCTAGCTGATGTGGCAATTCCTCATACACAGACTATCAAATCCATGTGTCAACAAAAGATGGGTAGAAATAGCCAAAACCTGTGAAGTGACATGTTGTATCATCACATTTACTGAAGTAGATCTAATGATAGCACAAAACTCCTCCTTTGCAGGGGTATTACTGTACTGACAGAAAGTTCAATTTTGCAGAATAGCTTCATCTGTGTTAGGAGAAATGTAAAGTGTTGGCAATTGTTCAAGTACTCACTGAGGAAACCTAAGATTTTTATTTAATTTAATTGGCATAACCTGTTTCTCTCATCTTCATTGCACAACAGAGCTTTACAAGAAAAGGCTGTTTCAACATAGCTTATAGCTGCTGGAAATCACTATATAACCTGATGTTTCGATCTGCAGTACAGCTAAGACTGGATCAGCTCAGTCCTTGAAAGAAAAAAGCATCGGAAAGTACACGTGTTTCAGGAAGTAATATCTAGACATTGGTACTGCTCCAGCAGAATACCAATGAGCAAGGGGCAAGAGGAGCAATACCTCACCCACAACCCACAGCCAGCCCCTCCTCTGTGGTCTCCTTTCTTTGATCGAGTAGTTTATAGCAATCACGCCTTGCTTTTGGGGAGGGGGATGAGAAAGGAGGGCTCCTGCACTTCAGTCCCTCGGTAGCAATTGGTGTTAGAAAGACTTTCATTTCCCTGGGATCCTGTTGTTTGGCTGGGAGGCCCTGGGGTGAGTCACTGAGCCACCCACCACAAAACAACAGGAAGAATCACAAAATCCTTCAAGAATAACAATGACTGGGAGGTGTCTTTATCCAGGCTACATTGCTGGTTACTGACAACATTTGCAATTGCATTGGAAATATGCTTCTTTCAGGCCACATTTTTATTTTATTCCCTGCTCTAAAATGGATTTTTCTCATGAATTCTTTCCAACAGTAGAGTTTATGGAATACTATTTATCAAGCTGACTATTTAGTCAGTTTTTCTACTTTTTGTTGAAAGATTTATTTGATAAAGAATTTTTTTAACATATGATCATCTTCAGTGCTGGTGATACATATCCTTTCAGTACATGTTTTGGCGGGTAAATAGCAATATCTGCTGAGGAATTTAACTGAAAATGTCTTCTGGTGTTCAGCCAGGTCAGATCTGCTCTCTAGCCAAAGTTACAGGGTAGATTCTTCAGATCCTTCCAGACCGGCTTAACTGTGCTCCCAGTGAAGTCAATTAAAACAGCCAAAACCAACCTTTCACCAATTTCAGTGAAGAGCATAAGGGCCGATCACTTTGGAAAATTCTGCTCACACCTGTTCTACATTTATTGTAGTGATAGGTTAACAAATCTGTACGTCGAGCGCATAATGATTATTCCTGTTAAATTCAGCTGGACATCTTAACATACAAAGTTAATACAAGCAAGTGTTCATAGAATCAGGCCCTGGAGAAGGAACTGAGGCATGTAAATAGAAGTCCTGCATTTCTGTTTTCTGCAAATCTCCTGCATTCTACTCCAGCTTTATATTGCATTCCCATACGTATTAGTACGTTGGCCTCAGTCAGCGTGGGAACTACATGGAATAGGGATTATCTTTATTTCCATTGGTCACTAGCCCAATTTATGGGACAGAACGGAACCTGCAAGTTAGAAACACCACCACAAACAACAGGAATTTCCTATCACAGCAGATCTAGGATTGAGTTAGTTGTGAACTCTCTGAGCCATTGGCCTGTGACATTCACTGTGCACAAAAATGAGAGAGTATAGGCAATACTAAGTAGCAGGGCATGGAACAAGAAGCACATCATGTTTGCTTGAAAAGGCAAGACAGATGTGATCTACACATCATCCAAAGCACCTGATACTGCCCTTCTGCAACTCAGCTGCTCCTGGTACAGGAATCAGCTGTCACTTATAACTATACATGACCTTGCTAATGTGACTGGAAGATACCTGAGTGTCCAACTGTGAGAGTAACAATGGAGTACCCTATTGTATGTAGACAGTTCTCCCTGGTTTGTGCACCTCCCATAACACCATGGAGCTAAAGACTCGGCCAAACACTTCTTTTTGTCTTGCTTTCAGTATTGCAAGACTTTTAATATTTTGCTTCCCAATTGTGAACAGTTTTGACATGCCTTCCATTTCCCTGCAACGAGCATTGCTTCTGTTTGTTCCCCCCCGCTGCTCTGTTGCATCTTCATAGACTCAAATTTCATTTCTCCCCTTTGTACCTGCAGTGATAATAAGTAACATTTTTCCTCAGTTTATAAAACAGGCAATGCAGTATATACTCAGCTGGAGTGGGTTCTGACCATATGACTACCTGGCCTACACAACTAAGGTCTCACTAGCCAAATTATTCTCTTGGAAACCAGAAAAACAAGAGAAATAATTGGCCAGGAGAGAAAAATGAAGATGGTG
This sequence comes from Phaethon lepturus, assembly GCF_000687285.1. Taxonomy (NCBI): domain Eukaryota; kingdom Metazoa; phylum Chordata; class Aves; order Phaethontiformes; family Phaethontidae; genus Phaethon; species Phaethon lepturus. The sequence continues at coordinate 48,875 of NW_010533889.1, forward strand.
CTCACACTTCTGTAGCTGTCTGATACTCCTTCTCAAGCTACTGTGGAAAATTACTTCAGATATGGAAACGCTGGGGCTATTTTACTGCTAAAGTCCTCCTTCAGTTTAATGCAGTTAGCAACTTTCACCAAATGCATTTCCTTGGTCCGTAAAAGCAGGAACAACTGCTGGCAGCCTTCAGCCAGTATGTCTGAACTTCTGTAATGTTCAATGATGGGCTGTGGGATGGGTGAGGGCAAATGTTTTGCAAACACTATCTATCAACACAAGACATCAGGAGGAGTCTCGGGCTTGCATTTGTGAAAAACTTCACAAAAATAAAAATATGTAAACCAGGAATGGGCTAAAACTCAACGTCAGCGTGCTTCAAAAGTGGGTGTCTAATGTTAGGCTCCTAAATCCTTTTTAGCCACCAAGATTAGTAGCTTGATCTTTGCTACTGGTAATCGCCTGGTAGGTTCTGGGAAAGTAGCTTATTTAGGCAGCTAAATGTGGGATTTAGTAGCCTAATTTAGTCTCTCAAGTCTGAAATCTTGGCTGCGCATTCTCAAGCAAGGACAAATAAGAGCACCAGGATTTTCAGTTACTATTAGAGTTTTACTTCCAGGTCGAACACAAAATCAGAAGGGCTGTAATTTCCTAGTTCCATTTTAGATACAACCCCAAATTTCACCACTGCTGTAGTATTCTGTAGGTGGAAGAGAGGAAGTATGGCAGGGACAGTGGCAGAGCCCTGAGCACCAGAACAACTCCGGGGCTGCAGCCTTGCTTCCTTTCCTCCTTCCAGCTTCTTGTAAAGTTGACTCAGGTCTTGCTGCATTTCCCCCAGTTGCTTCCTTCCTTCCCTGTCTTTATCTATGCAAAAGCCACTCATGGCCTATCTGCCTGCCTAGCCTCCAGCAGGGCTCCACGGGCTCTCACGTAGCTTTCAACCCATGCAGTGGCACCATTCCCACCTCCTGACAGGCAAGGGATGCCTGAGGCCCCAGGGATCTCATACACTCCAGCAGCTGAAACTACCTGATTTTTCTGCTGAAGAAGTGAATTTGTCTCTGCTATGTAAGTGGTAACAGGATGCCCTATAGGGAATTGGAAGATAAAAATAAGCTATTTTAATTGACTACTTTTAAAGAAGCTCTGTTTCCCAGTCAAGACCCTCTGGAACATCAAAAGCATAACTCCAGGGTACGGCTACGCTTGAAACCAAAACCTGGGCTAAATCTTAAGCAGAAGCCAAAGCCAAACCAGAAGCACAAATCAAAACCAAATGTGTAACTCTGTTCCTAGAAAGTCCTCTTTTCAAATAAAAATGTAATTACGTTCTTATTTTCTTAAGCCTCACCTGTACACAAAAGCTGTAACCATTTTAATAACCCCTTTTAGAAGTTGATTTTTGTTTTAATTAGGACAGCCTTTTTATGTCCTTTTAGGTTATTCTCAGAACACCTTGCGCTGATTTGTCTTAATTTGTTCCTTACAGACAAGGGCAGTCTGTCTCTGGAGTCCTCAGAGTGAACATACTATATATTTTTCTGTCTGGATTTTTTTTGGTGACTACATTTGAATAATTTTATGAAGAGTAAGAATCTTTCTGAATTCCTTAATTAAATTTATTGTAAGACTTGTATGTCTAAAGGAATTCATATAAGTCACTCTCTGCAGGATTGTGACGTGGGCTGTAGGATGACAGTGTTGACTGGTCATAGAAAAGTAGGGAACTAATCCAAAAGGACACTAAAAATAGTGTGAGGAAGAAGCTTTCTTGAGACAGTAGCCACCTTAGTGAGCAGAGCAGGGTGGCAAACATTTTTGATGATAGGTCTTAGGAAGATTACAAAACAAAGATTAAAAGGCAACTGATGTGAGCTTAAACCCTTAAATATCCCTTAGATAAAAGAAGAAAGCATTTTCACAGGAGAGTGGAGCTCCTACTTTGTAGAATGGCTTTGGGATCTCCTAGAACTGCTGACCCTCTGAAATCCACTGCAGCAGACCTAGCAGGGTGATGAAGAAAGTAACATGAGGACAACAATGTGAGACAACATACATTAAGTGAACAAATGCAGTTGAAGCTGTATTTTCAAGAGCTCACCATACAGAGTTGCTCCACAGATTTTAGTGCATGCTTGTGCCCAAGTACAAAGTTAAAACAACTTTGCAGATCAATGTTAAAGGGCTTCCCCTTGGAGCATTGCCATGTATGCAAGACTCACACAGTGAACTCAGGGATGGCCACATCCTGGCTTTAGTTTCACCATCCTTGTTGGTAAAATAAAGTTAGTAAACTGATAAGAACTTAGTGGAAGATAACTGCAGAAGCTGAAATGCAAGATGAGCTTGTTCTTCGCTAATGTGGCTGATGTGGTGGAGATTAAAGACCAGTTTAATATTGCAGCAAAGGAATCTATATGAGCAACCATTATTACAGTTGTGAAAATGCCCCACTTATGATTTGCTCAATGCAGAGCATTATGGCCTTATGTGTGTTTTCAGTTCTTTCGTTAGTCAGAGGCTTAACGAAACCTCTCAAAAGAAAGCAGGAAGGGCTGTACACTGATTCTTGGTGATTCATTGATTTCCTTCCTACCATCCCCAGCTAGAGCTTTACTGGACGAGTCTGCATGGTAGTGTGCGTAGCGTTGCCGTTAAGTAATGCCCAGCGCAAGATAGACCCACCAGCCCATTGCCCGCCTCCCATGGGAGAGCAGTGGCAACACCAGCACTGTCCTCCAGAGAGACTCCCCAGTACCTCCTGAAGAATTGTAGGGCGCTCTGAGGAACACCTGTCACTTTAAGTGGTCCTCTGCATTTCCCTCCAATGAACCTTGCAGCAGACAAGCATGCCACAACTGTGTGGTTGCCAGCCTTGTCTTGCTTTCATGGCCTGACAGACTTCTCTATTCCGTGTGCCGGAGAAATAAGGTGATGGATTACCAGCTCAAATTACCTACTACAAAAGCAAGTTGTAAAATACCAAAATGTAAGTTTTAAATACAGCTAAAGCTGTTCTGTTCTCTAAGCTGTCATACAGCATTTCTCAGAGGCATCTCTTAGCTGCACTAGTTCAGATAAACTGAGTGAAACCCTCCCACCAAACCCTGGCTTCCAAAGAGGTTTCCCCTATTCCAGTTAGATCAGAGATACCTGTTAGGGTGTTAGTATGTGAAAGTCCATCTTCCAAGCAGCTCTTGAGTCCTGATTTCTCCTTTTTTTTTTTTTTTTTAATATATATATATAAAAAAATCAGCCTAGGGAAACTCAAATGTGTACATGGCTTAAATGAGCTTGTGATGTTTGCAAGGGTATAAATGAAACAGCATTCCAAACTATCCTGGAAAGGCCCTGCAATAAGCTGATTTCTCCAACTGCACCCCAATGCCTGCTTAAAAAAATCAGGCAAGGTTACGTTCACAACGTATTTCATGACCGTGAAACACACCAGGATCCTCATGTCCCAGGTGAAAGGTGGCCTGATAGTCCAGCTGTGTGCCCGGAATTGAATTGTGTTTTGACTTGTGTCTTTGGAAGCCCTTAATTATTTATGGGATAATTTTAACAAACAAGATCAAGAAGTGTTCAAGTTAGGTGGCTGGAATAATTTTTTCAAGCTTCTTGTGCACTAAGCTCTAACTACCAATGTGTTTTTATTACTGGTCAGAGTAATACCAGGAGTTAGATGTATCACTGCAGTCAGCCATATTAAAATTACAGAAACTGTGACCTTCTTGAAAATTTTTGTCTGAAGTAATTGACACTGGGGGAGGACTCCCACTGGACTGGGGGTTGTAAGTGGGCTTTGGCTTAGATTATGCTGTCTCTATACAACACTTCCCTGACCTACCAGTGTGGAAATCCAATTGATTTGAGAAAGAACAGGGATAAATCGCTGCTGAAAATACCAGCCTTAGTCTTCTTTTTATCTTCAAACAACCCATGTAAGCTTAATGAGACTATTTCAAAAGAAAGTTTTAACATATAAATACTAAAAGCAGCTCCAGATTTTCACTGAATTGCTTTTTCAACTCGTCGTTCCTTTCATATCTTGTCTCTTTTCTTGTAGCAGTTTTTACACAAAACAAACAGGCTAATCATTATTTCTGTGCCACAAAACAAGTGGCATAATTCCCCACTATCTAAAGTCAATTGGAATTTTCTCAATAACATGGAAAGGGACAAAACCTGTCTTCTAATGGCTGTAGCACTTGCCCTGTTAAGAGCCATGGCAAAACAGCTGCTGAGTTCGTTGGAAGCTAGAGCTGCCCGTATGTTCTTACATCCTTTATTTGCAATGCAAAAATGATCCAACTGCTCTGTTATATTTTCCCACTCTTGAACAGGATCCCATCACCTGTTCTTGTCCAGAATTTTCCCTGTATCCAAAGTTACATATATTCAACTTCAGAGTCTTATTGCCCAGTTTGCAGTGGCATAATGCCACCCTATCTAGTAAAACGACATGGCTCCACTCTCAGCAAAATCAGTAAAACTATTTCCATTGAGAACCCAGCAATGTGAACCAGACACAGATCCATAACTGTGAGCCTTCCTCCATGGGTCCTCTGCTCTTTAGCCTTGAATTCCTGCAGCCTCTCAGGACCTCTCTCTGTTTTTTCTTCCAAAGTTTTCAAAACAAAACTGATAAAATAATTTTTCTCTCTGCTGCTCCTCAAGGTTCTTTAGGCAGAGCAACCAAATGGTGAATTAAAAAACCCCACATTTGGCATAATGTTCTATCAACAGAGGTTTCAGGAGTGATGTTGTGAATAAGATAGGAACTGCTAAACCAGGATAGGTGAGTGGTGCCTCTGGTTTTCTGTAATTCTGTGGATTACAGATCACGCCTAATTGTCAAGCATTATTTCCACTTATTTTCCTCCAAATCACTAGCTGAGATACTGGAATTAGCTATGTATAAAACTTTTTTTTTTCAAGATCATGAAAGTAATGGGTAGCTATAGCCCTGGCCTGAACAGGAGGGCAGGTGACAAGGAAGAATCATATACCCATGGGTTTTACACAACTGCCACAGGATATTTGAGCCACTGCTAAGATTCACAACTAGCTTGTCCATGATAGGTCCAACAGACAGCAGAGGCAATACCACTGGAGTTGTTGAAGGGAACATACAGACCCTACTGCACTCTGTAACTGTATGTGTCTTTGTATTTTGCAGCTCCTCGCTCATGGGAAGGAATGCCTTGCTCTATTCTTATTTCAGACTGACACAACTTGAATTAAATTACTTAGTAAAATTGCTGACTGCTCCAATTCCATCACTTAGATGTTTTGTAGAGATAAGAAAATTGACTACTTGTTCTTCTAAACAGAGTGAGGAGCTCTTCACTTAAGTTGGCTGCTTAGTATCACCCTCCCAAAAACTTGTTCAAGGTACCAGCAGCAACACTGTTTATCCCTACAGGTGAAAGCCCCGAGTCACACTTCAGTTCTCACTCATTTCCAAATCCCACTGACTTCCCTTACTGAAAGTGGCTCCGGATGTGATATCACATGTATAATGGATGTGCATCATTATTGTGTTAATGTGTATGTTAATATCTTTTTAAGTAAACTAACATTTCAGTACAAAATACTGTCAGTACTTTTTCAGTTTCAAAGGCAATTTTTTAGTTAAAATGATGGTTAAGCTTCATTCTTTCCTTTTTTGTTTCTTGTTGCAACCCTTCACTTCCAAAATCAGAGATGCCAAGCTTTGTCCTGAAGGAATTTTCCTAGCAGAATTGTGTCCCAAATACTAATAGTATCAGTATCATCCAAGCTGGATAATTGGCAATCCCAAAAGAACTGATAGGATCTGTTGCCTATATATTACTAGCTCAGGGCTATGTAATGGCCAGCACTAATTGATTTGCTTTCTTTCCAGTCATACAAGTATAAATCGTAGTTAAGAATTCTCTCAAGTCATTTCTAAGATAGTAAGTATCTATAGTAAGCATGCTGCCACCATAAGAAAGACCTTTGATATGCTTTCTTCCTAGGACAGACGGAAAAACATAATTCTTGATCCTGCCATTAAGCACAGATTGGAGATTTAAACATGTTAAGCCAAAGCTCAGACTACAGTGGTACATGATGTATGATAGAAGGGACTGCATATACGTGAGTTCCATAAAAAAAAAAAGCAGACACTATTAAAATGTAATGATCAAAATGCAGCCTCCCTGGCTCCCACTGCACTCAACTACACTTAACAGGTCATACAATGCAGTAATAGGTACACTCACAAAGCTTTGTATAGAAAGTGTGGCCATAACTGAGTTGTGGAGTTCCAGGGCTTTTAAAGCTGGTTGATTGGACCTTTAAAATGTATTAAATGTCTATTGAAATGCAGGCCATAATAGCCCCTAAAGGAGAAGGACTTTAATAGCTTTATGCATTTATGTATGTAAGTGCATATATGTATTAAATATATAATAGAAACATTGCTATATAAACATATTAAGTAAGCATAGAATGAAAAACACAAAAAAGCCCCATAAACAAGTATGTGAAAGCAAGAGCAACACAGGTGAGCGCAACATGTAAATGTACAGCCGATTATTTTGCACAGACTTTAAAAATAAAAGGTCAAAGCTTTTTGTTTAAAGAACGTTCTGCGACATCCCCAGTAGGATATAAACAACACAGCATCCACAATGAAACCTCTATCTCCTCAAATAAACAAATGATGTTAGTTAACAATTGTAAGAGACCAATAGAAACTGAAATAACGTCCCTGATCTTTTAGACCATTTGAGCTGTGCTGGGTGCATATCACAGTAGGAAAAGCAAGCAAATCTGGCACTAACCCAGTTTCCTTCTCTCAGAGCTGGCTGGTAGTAGCTGGAGTGATTCTGACATTGCTCTGCACTGTGCCGAATGCCTGCTGCCCTCCCGGGCCAGAATGGCAGTGAGAAACCATCTGGATGTAAGAACAACCTCTTTCTCTTCACCAGATGCTGACACGGGGACTCCTTGGCTGTTACAGCCAGGATTGGGTCCATTTGGACCAATGAACCAAATGCATCCCACAGCATCCATGTGGGTATAATCACTGTTCTGCATATAACCCGTATGTTTCTCTATACTAACTCTTCCCGTATTTAAATGGAAGTGTTTACGGCAATTGAGGCAGGTGGACCAAGGCCTGAATAAATATAGAATACATAGTCTCAGATTAGGCATATATCCAGCAAAGCTGTTATTTCTAAAACTACAGAGGTGCATTACCTTCCACAACCTTTCTCTTTCTTTCTTTCTCATTCTTTACTCAGGCAAAGCTAGCGGGAGTTCCTCACAGGGCAAGAACTGAGCTGAATGGTAAGTTAAACAGGTCTTTGCTTTATGTTGCGTTCATTTTAAGAGATGTATCAAATGTATATTAATTTTATATTAATAATGTACTACACTGTGTACACATACATACACATATGTATGTAAAAATTGCAAGCCATTTCACCACAGTTCATAGGGAGGAAAGCCAGGAAGACTGGCTGCTACATCGCTACTGTGTAAAGCAACGTGCAAGCTGCAGTATCCCATTTCCATGAAAACAGTGCCTTTCATAAAAATTCAGATGACATCACAAAAAATATGGCAATGGGGATTTTCAGGTGGTCAGCCTTGGCCTGCCTCAAATTGGTGGAATCAGAGTTAGAATAATGCTGAAAATTGTCTCTCATTCAGGTCAATCACCCCAAAATGGTTGCATCACACTTCCGAATGAGGAATGAAGTCTCTGGAAGGGGTTCCTACCGCAGAGGGGTAGAGTCTCAGCTAATTGATTTCACAAGGAGTCTTATCAGGCCTAAAGTCAAATGAGGAGAAAAGTGGTCTTGTGTACTTCTGAAACTCCCTTTTGCTTTCGGACATCAGAGTACAGAGGTTCAGATGGGTGAATAGGTGGACCATAAACAATGATCTCTGCTTCCATATTTACTTAGGAATGCTATACTTGGCAGCGCATGTTTCCAGTAGCGGAAAGCTCACTTCCTGATGTCAATGTAATATTTGGCAGTTAACACATACTCCCTGAAGAAAACCATGGCACAGTTTGAACACAGTGTGCAAGGGTCTACAATGTTCAGACGCACTCGCTAAGCTCTTATTTTTTGACAAATCTTACACCAAAACGTGCAACAGAAAAGAGAGAAGGCTGAGGCACACAACCAAAGCAGATTGAGGGCTGTTGTTCTGAAAACACTGACAGCAACTATTAGAATATTTTCACAGAATCACGGAATTGTTAAGGTTGGAAGGGAGCTTCAAGATCAAGTCCAACCATTAACCCAACACCACCATGCCCACTAAACCATGTCCCGAAGCGCCACATCCACACGTTTTTTGAACACTCCCAGAGATGGTGACTCCACCACCTCCTTGGGCAGGCTGCTCCAATGCTTGACCACTCTCTCGGTGAAGAATTTTTCCTAATATCCAGTCTAAACCTTCCCTGGCACAACTTGAGGCCATTTCCTCTCATTCTATCACTAGTTACTTGGGAGAAGAGACCAACACCCTCATCGCCACAACCCCCTTTCAGGTAGTTGTAGAGAGCGATAAGGCTTCAGCCTCCTCTTCTCCAGACTGAACAATCCCAGTTCCCTCAGCCGCTCCTCATAAGACTTGTGCTCCAGACCCCTCACCAGCTTCATTGCCCTTCTCTGGACATGCTCGAGCACCTCAACGTCCTTTGTGTAGTGAGGGGTCCCAAACTGAACACAGTATTTGAGCTGTGGCCTCACCAGTGCCGAGTACAGGGGCACGATCACTTCCCTACTCCTGCTGGCCACACTATTTCTGATACAGGCCAGGACGCTGTTGGCCTTCTTGGCCACCTGGGCACACTGCCGGCTCATGTTCAGCCGGCTGTCAACCAGCACCCCCAGGTCCCTTTCCGCTGGG
>NW_010533889.1:57806-66502 GCF_000687285.1 Phaethon lepturus
CATGGGGTTGTTGTGACCCAAGTGCAGGACCCTGCACTTGGCCTTATTAAACCTCATACAGTTGACCTCAGCCCATTGATCCAGCCTGTCCAGATCCCGCTGCAGAGCCCTCCTACCCTCCAGCAGATCAACACTCCCACCCAACTTGGTGTCATCTGCAAACTTACTGAGGGAGCACTCGATCCCCTCATCCAGGTCACCAATAAAGATATTGAACAAGACTGGCCCCAGAACCGAGCCCTGGGGAACACCACTTGTGACCGGCCGCCAGCTGGATTTAACTCCATTCACCACGACTCTGGGCTCGGCCATCCAGCCAGTTCTTTACCCAGTGATGAGTGCACCTGTGTAAACCGTAAGCCGCCAGTTTCTCCAGGAGAATGCTGTGGGAGACGCTGTCAAAAGCTTTACTAAATTTTCTTCGCATACAAATGAATTGCAATAATCCCTGAATGAATACAGGTTTTTGCCTATTTTGTGAAATAAATATTTTCCTTGTATAACATTGCCCAGTGGATTAAAAAACAAATTAAGTACAAGCCTGTTCCTGCATTATCTAAAGCTCCAGGATCCCAGAAACCACTGTCTTGTACAGCATCACATGTGCACAGCATCATTAAGAAATGTCAAGGCCGTATTTTACTCTACTCCCTGCATATACATAAAAGAAGGATTTTAGTCACAAAAACATCTCCCTATTATACCGAAAAAGTATGCAATTTCCTTGGGAAAATCATGGATTCTAATTTGTTTTTGAAGGAAGCAATCTTTTTTCTTGGCAGATCTGATAAAAACAACAGCCCATGATTATCTAATCTGAAGGTCATGTCACGCTTAAATAACTAACTATCTACACAGTAGATGGAAATTCTGCTGTCACCACCCCTCATGACAACTGTCGGCAAAATAAAAGCAATGCCGCTGCCTGCCTTCCTGGTACCATCCCAAATTGTCTGGGTGGTAAAAATAATTCCTGAGAACAAACAAACAAAAATCTGTAATATGTGGATATGCCGGTAAACTTTCATAGAGGAGAGAAGCATAGATCGAGGAAAAGAAGCTTCAGTAACAACCCGACCTTTGCAACGGCAGGAATTTAGCCATGTTCCGTCTAGGAAAGCAGGAGGGGAGGGTGGCGTAGCTCTGGGGAGCCGGCAGCTCATGCTGTGAACAGATGCATTAGCGAAGCCTGGTCTTCCAAGGGTTTGTGTCACTCCCGTTCCACCTCCCCTGCTCTTCCCCCACCCTTGCAACGCTTTCATTTCCCCCACTCCAATCCCTCCCCACGTGCCCCCACCATGCCTGATCCCTCTTACCGGCACTACCTCCTGCCTGGGCACCTTTCCTCGGCCCGGCTCTGGAACGCATGTGCTGGCCAGGCACCGGAGAAGGTGAATGGCGGGGTGAGCGGTGCTGACTTCCCCCACGAGGGACACTACTCAGGGGGTCTCCATCCTCTCTCCATCTGCCAGTTTTCATGTAATTCTTCAGGGCTTCGTCTCTTTGAGACCTTTGCCCCCGCTGCCAGGTGTGGGTGAAGTTACTCCATAAACCCAGGAGCTGCTGGAGGGAAAATAAGACGTGCACGAGGCTTGCTCTTCTGAGGAGAGTCAAAGTGGAAACCATGCCCGGGGCTTGCCGACGGGCCCTGCCTGAGCCGGCCTTCCTCTGCCTCCAGCACCGTCCCCTTCGGGCTCTCCTCGTGGAACAAACCGTGAGATAACTATTACTGAATACATCTCCTGCTAATAAATACCAACGACCTCGAAGCACACCTTAACGGCAGCGGAAGCGCCCCCGCACCGCTGGGGAAGGGAAGAGGAGGAAAGATCGGGGCGCTGCCGCCTCGGGGGACAGGCCTGCTCCTCCCGGCCCCGCACCGCTGGGGAAGGGAAGAGGAGGAAAGATCGGGGCGCTGCCGCCTCGGGGGATGAAACACGGCGACTACCAAATCGTAGGGTGTTGCTTCTCAGCAAGAAAACCCATTTGGTTCCTCGCAGCAGCTCACAGAGGAAAAGATGAGGAAAAGATGCTGCCAGAGGGAAGATCCCTGCTACTTCCCTGGCCCACAGCAGATGGCACCAACAATTCCTTAAGATTACGGCCATGCTTTTCCTGCTTGCGGCGGGGCAGGGGGTACTGGCCACTAAGCTGAATGGTGAGGCCTTTTTGCTGAAGTGAATGTATCATAAGAAATAAAAAATACGTTCCTTGCCAATACTTTAAAAAAACCTCTGTTTTGCAGCGGAAGCTGTGAACGACTAGGCCTGCCCAGGCCTGCTCCTCCCGGCCCCGCACCGCTGGGGAAGGGAAGAGGAGGAAAGATCGGGGCGCTGCCGCCTCGGGGGATGAAACACGGCGACTACCAAATCGTAGGGTGTTGCTTCTCAGCAAGAAAACCCATTTGGTTCCTCGCAGCAGCTCACAGAGGAAAAGTGCTGCCAGAGGGAAGATCCCTGCTACTTCCCTGGCCCACAGCAGATGGCACCAACAATTCCTTAAGATTACGGCCATGCTTTTCCTGCTTGCGGCGGGGCAGGGGGTACTGGCCACTAAGCTGAATGGTGAGGCCTTTTTGCTGAAGTGAATGTATCATAAGAAATAAAAAATACGTTCCTTGCCAATACTTTAAAAAAACCTCTGTTTTTTATGCTATGTGCTGCCTTCTCCCTTGCAATGTGCAGGGAACCAAAGGCAGCAACTCGCTGTGGCTACCGGAGTTTAGGCTTCATTTTCTCTTATTCTATTGCTTAGATTGATTAGTTCCCTCTTGCCTGCTCCTTAAGTTATTAATTTGCTGCAGAAGGAAGGGGAAGACTTGACTCGCTCAAATCTCGTCAGAGCAAACACAAGCAGTGTAATTGTTAATTAAATCACCTGAACTAATTAAACTATTAGGAAAAATTAAAGAAATCAAAAGCAAGTGAGAAAGAGAAAACTTCTCCCTTTGTGTTGCTTAACTGAGGTGCGCACCTGAAATCATACATGTGATCATACATGTCATACATCTTCCTCCTTTGAGGTTTTGCTGGTTTAAATACAGTGTTTCCCTAGATCTTTTGTCTTTCTGCTTGCAAACCTGGCAAGGAAATGGCAAACAAAAAAGAAAAACTTCTCATTGTCAATGTTTATGTAAACACCAAGTGCTTGCCACACAGCTGCAGCGGCATGGTTTTCGTGCAAGGGCTCAGGACGTGCTATGTCCAGCGCTGAACTTGGAAGCGTGCTAGAAAGCCGGTTTTCTTTGTATTACAGAAAAGACTGTGTGGGAAGTAGAGAGAGGAACAAAAGGAGAAAATTTATTTAAAAAAATTACTTGACCGTCCCTTAGGTCCTTCTGCCAAGCTGGTCCTGGAACTGGTGAACCTGAATCAGAGCCCCTGAGCAGGGACCTGGGGAGGGAAGGAGAGGACATGTTTCCCCAACAGTGAGGACCCAAGCGGCTTCATCTCAGCTGAAAGCTGCTGGTGTTCCTCAGGCCACTTTGTTGATCAAACCTTGTGTACTTGATATCAGAGAGCAGTGATTTACATTTAACCGGTATCTTTAAACACAAAGGGCTCTACACGTCTTTACAGTCTTTGTATCTAAATTACATCACCTCCTGCAAATTTGATATGCAAACTGTAGTCTAATTAAAAGCACTGCGGCTAGATTGCTCTGCATACTACACTTGTATCCAAAGATGATTTTAGCCTGTATATTTTTATGAGTTAAACAGCGGTTGTATGGGAGGATAACCGCATCATCAGGACACAAATACAGACATCAGGACACAAGGCAGAAAGAAAGACCATGATCTAATAATAATAATGAGAAATACAGTCTAATAATAATAAATACTACAGACTTCATGAATTTGTAATTAACCGTAATGTCCCTCTTGTATCAAGACCACAACAGTACTATCGCAGACATGTCCCATTAAGAATCCAAGACACTCTGCTAAGGAAGACCACATTTTGTCTTTTCTGAAAGAAGTGAGAGGTGATGTTGCACAGAACCAGTCAGAACAGGAACAACTGCCAAAAGTTTACTGTAGTCAGTGTAGAAATTTCTCTATTGCTCATGATAACTGATTGTCAGGTATAAGACAGCATGCAAATGGAGACGACCAAGGAATTGATTTAAATATAGTGTTTCAGAACAAAATATTGTTAGAAATATTTTTGTTTCTAGGAAAAGTGGGGGAAAAAAAACACCAACAGAAAATACCAAGGCAACTGCTACAGAACTAATAAAGTGTTCCTAGTTCTACTCATGTGTCACTTGTTTGTACCAAGTTAAATGGTGCTTTCCAAGGACTCATCTATATCTAAAGAGATACTCCTAGTACAAGAAGAAATGTATAGCTCAGTAATATCTTTGGTCTCCCTTCAAGTAAAGTTTTCCTTGCAGAGGCAAAGTATGTCATGGGCGTTAATGCCTGAATTCATGGGAGTATTTATTTTTAATTAGTGTATTACGTACATTACGTTTGTTAGTATGTAACTGAAAGGGGAAAAATCCATTGGCAGCTTGATTGCTTTCATAAATAACAAGTGAAATCACATTTAGAATGGTAGAAATATTTGAAGTGCAATGCAACAAAAGTACAATCACTTGCAGCTGGTAATGCTAATGCTAACTTTAGTAGCCACCAGTATGTCTCCAAATGAATGATAAATAAGAATGAATATTTCTATCCAGCTAATTTTCGGTTCATACCCATTGATATGTTCAGCTGGTCACTGATAAGTCATCTTATCATACATGTAAGTATGTAACAGAATCTTTTGAATATTTTCCCTTACTTCTCAAAGAAATTTCAGAACTCCATTTGACATCCCATTTTGTCTACTTGGAAAACACGTTCCCACAACCTGGTTAACTTTGCATACTTCTCTTGGAAAATCTACATTATGGTCCTGATATTAGAAATTAATTTTACATTAAATAAAGACTGTGCAAATGCAGTTTCTAAGTAATTCAGAATGCAGAGGAGGGACCAGTAACGAAATATTTTTAGTGACTGAACTTAATAAGTATTTCTTTCAAAGTGTGCTTTAAGAAAGAATTTTATAGTGTGGCTTTGAAAAAACAGGCTAGTTTCATACATGCTGAAGTTCATGCTCATAGATTGACCGAGGTAATTGCAATGAAGAATTAATGACTAATTATTTCCTCATAAATAAACTCTTTGAAAAAACCCACATCATAGTGAAGCAGGAAATCGAGAAAAGATTTTTCTTTCAATGAAATTAACTCTTATTGTCTGATTAGGGAAAACAAATTTACCTTAATAGAGATATTTTTCCCCAAAAATGATCTTTTTAGGACATTGTAATGCTTTTTAAGAGTTCAGTATCCTTTGTGTGAAGACTACCATGCAGTGTGTATGTGCTCATACTTAAGTTGGGAAATGGTCTGATATTCCACAGTTTACAGATAACTATAAACTATAGTTTTTATTTCTGGAGTTTCCCCATCTTATACAACTTAAGGTATCTGAACAGATCACAGAAATCTTCTAAATATCGATTCTTGGAGGGCAGAGTAGAAAACTGAAGTCAACTCCAACCATTTCTGTAAAGAGCATTATAAACTGGTCTCAGTGAACAGAGGTATCTGAAACGTATTTGAATTAATAACACTTATGGGAGAGCCGAGGAGCGAGGGAAATAGAAGAGGAGGAGATAAGACCGTAGCTGAAGGCACACTTAAATAAACTAAGATGTCGGAAGACCAGCATTAGGAATGTAGGAGAAACTAAAGCAGACTAAAGTCGCTCTGTAGCGAGCTTTAGGACACTCGGTGGAGCAGCCCACTACTATCACAGCCCATCCGTTCTTCACAAAGTGAGGAGCCACTCAAGGCAGATAAATACTATATTCAAGTACCAAAAAATATCTAATGTGCTGTAGATAGGAAAAGAATTGTAGTTACTCCTTGCAAGGGCAGGATCACAGAAGAAATAGGGTTTTGCATGTAGCCAGGAGTTTCTTCTATTTGCAGCTTCTCTGAAAAGGCTTTTTCCACTTTAACTCGCTAATGCATGAGCTAAATAAATATATGGGGAATGGCAGTCCCTATCCCACAGGGAGCACGCCTGAAAATATGTTTGTTCAAAAAACACCCAGTGGAACAAAAAATATATTTAACTCACAGTTAAGGGTCCACAGAGTTCAGCCACATTTGACCAACTTACTGCATGCTGATTCAAGCCTGCTGAAGACAATTTGTTGAATTTCAGTAAATACCTGACAAATGACAGTGATGCAAAGTCACTGCTATATGCGAGCACCTTTCAGATGAACTCTCTGGTAAGCAAAAATTTTCCATTGTGAATGTACCCTGGTCACCAACATTTCCACAATACTTTGCAGGCATCACACCTGATGCTCTGAGCTCCGCTTAAACTAACAGAGACTCGAGTGCTTTGAAAGTCCTTGTTCAGCTTTGGCTGACGCCCAAAAGCTGTGGAGAGCAGGGGCCTGGAGTGCTTGTCCTTCACAACACTGGGAACTCTCTGAAGCTGAGCAATGGTGTGGATACAGCTCTCGGGAGCAGCTGCACGTTCCTGGTCTACGGCAGGCAGTAGAAAATGGGAGCTTTACAACCACCTCCCTATCGAGGTTTGCAAAAAGCAGTCACCAGTGCCACAAAGATGGCAGAGGCCAGTGAGTCCAGCAAAGAAAGACAGTTACTCTTGTGCCCAGCCTAAAGCTGGAAAGAGCTGAAGAAAACTTCACACTGATTTTTAACCACGCCCATGAATCACCCTTGGATAGGAACTACACTGTGCTGGATAAAGAAAATAAACCCTTGGCGTAAACGTAAAAGAAGAAGGAAAAAATTGTCTCTTCTCTGTTTTTCCTTTTCCATTTTATTAATTTCTTGATGTTACTTCACTGTCTCCTGGTAGTCACCGCTCCTGTGTCACGGTCCTCCTTTAATACGCAACTTGTTACCCCTCCTCAGAGCTCCTGGTTTTCACAGTCTGCCTCCAGATTTTACCCAGTAGATTTCCCCTCCTCCCGAAATCTCCTTTGTCACCTTGGCTATCTTTTCTCCTTCCTTGGCTCTCCTTCTTTTCCCACCAAACAGATTGTTTCCCAAACCTCCCACTCCAGGTTGCCCGGTGTAATGTATTGGCTGTGTCGCTTCGTTTGCCTTATGTCACCCCATCGCAGGCGGCCCCCAGCCCAGAGAAGACATCGCTACATAGCGGAGACCAGAGTTTTAATTTAGCTCAGGTGGAGGTTGCCTGAGCTCCCGGCTCTGCTCCATTACCCACCCTGTAGCTGTACCTCTGTGTATAACTGAGAGGTGCCTCCCACAGCGCGCCCAAGGCTTGGTGGAGGGGTCCGTGGGGAGGGGATCCACACCCTGCAGAGCTGCACGTAGGGGAGACCCTCAGGGCACATCTGGCAGGAGCAAATCCTTAAGCAATGTGGTGGTGAGAACCAAAGTCTCTGCTGAAAGCAAGTATGCTCCCACTTGTGCTTTAAGGGCTTATTGTTACTATTTTTTATTTTGGCTAAATGTGCTTGGTTTGCCATATGTTCAGCAAACAGCACTGTGACCTAACTACTACCACCATGCCAAATTTCAAAGCAAAGAGATTGCAGCGATCTTTTAATATAGAATAAAATATTCTTCCCTTCTTGGCTTTGATCTGGGAAAAAATACATCGCTTTATTTTTACTTATGTTTCGCAGGCACTGGTCTGCACCTTCCCAGCATGGTCTGTCTCATCCTAAATGGTTAATGTTTGGCTAAACTGTAAGCATCTAAAAACAGGATATTACAGCTGAAAACCGGATAAGTGCAGTAACAGTGGGAGCTGCAGGGCCCTTCCCAGTTATCCCCTCTCCCCCACCCATCAAAACAAGTAGAGATAACATCTGAATACATTCATATCAAGTTAAAACCCTGTGCAAGTTTATAGACAAATTAAATGCAGATTTCTGGCTTCTGGCAAGTTTTGTTTGCGATTGTCAATGCTGCAGGAGTTGACACAGACATCCAGGACTGTGGTGGAAAGATTGCTTCTTGAAGGCATTCACATCAACACCACAAAAACAGCGTTTCCCCCTCTCCCTACGAAATGGGGAATGGCCATGACGGATGGCAATCGAACGACTCCAGGCTTGATGTGTCACCTTCCCCACCCACACTTTTCTGCCCAGCTGGTGGGCTCACCTTCACTGTGCCCTATGAGGCAGAAGGTAACAGTCCCAGGAGGGGACAGGTCAGGGAAGTGAGATGGAAAGAATGGACAATTTCTGCCCCAATTCCCTTCCACACCACTTGTTCTCAAATGGGGAAGGAGGGGACCATGTCTGCCGCTGCTCTGCGCAGACTACCTCACCCGGGCAAGCTGATTCACACCTGAGAAGAAACCAGTCCAACATTTGCACAGCTGTGGAGGAAGGGATCTGGTAGCTTCGACACAAAAATCTTCAAATCGTCTGTTCCCCCTGTGCAATGATGCATGTAGGAAAATGAAGGGGACTGTGTTTGCCCCTGACTCCTTTCCTCCCCTGCAAGGTAAGAGGCAATTTCATTTTCAACCTTTGCATCTTTCCAGACAGTGAGCTGTTTACTCATATGTGTTTAGAGCCAGAGACCTTTATGGTGGCACAGGAACTGCTGGGACAGCAGTGGATAAGTGAATATAATCACCACACCAGAGCTAAACTCACTCTCCAGGC
>NW_010533889.1:66520-71883 GCF_000687285.1 Phaethon lepturus
ATGGGACTTAAGCCACATTTGCTTTTACTGTTAAAATCTGCTTGTTGTGTGTTCATTACATCACCGCAAGAAAGGGAGAAAACTTGTCATTCTCTAGAAATTTAATCTTTCCATGAGAATTCCTGAAGTTCCTCTCTTTATTAGATTTCCATTCAACTTTGTGTGGTTTTTTTCTTAAGGTAGATGTGCCTAGAGCTGTAAAGCAAGAGGCTAATCTGCTTTTCCATTGCATTCAGCTGCTTCTATGCCAAATCACAACATGTCCAGAGTCGTGAACGCTTCTTCCATGCTTTAAAATAAGAAAAGGAACCCGTGTTTCCCAGAAGAGTCATGAAAAAAAGGAAACCACTATAATAAGCCACATTTCTTCCTGAAAGGGAGAAGTAGCAGAGAAGGGAAGAGGGAAAAACGCTAACGTAGGATGTGTTCATCCTATTAGCCTAGCAACAAAACACACTGGAAGGCAACAGCGCTTTCGGCATTAAACACACTGAAAATCCTCATGTCAACAAAACAAAACAAAAACGCATTCCTGATGGGGAAATTTCACCTTAACTTGATGTGTGTAATTGTGCCAGTGCCACCACTAGGGAAATAAATCCTGCCATATCCATTTTTTTATGAAGCACTATTTACCATAACAAGATAGATTTGTTCTGGAAAATTTTTTGTCAATATATCCTTTGTTAGGCAGTACCTTCATCTCCTAGCAACAGTGTGGGGATATCCATCAGAGACATGGAATTTAACTGCAAAATAGGATGGCTCACTGTAGCTTCTATGCTTTTGGAAATCTTCACTGACATAGAAATACTTCCGTGCACTTAAGGTGTCTGTGTCCATGGATGGACTGATAAATCAAACTAGAGGATGGAAACTGGAAAAAAACCCCCACTCTCCCTCTCATTAAAAACAAATTGACCCAGGCACATGAAATGCTGAAATAACTGTTCTGCTTCTTGCTCTTGAGAATGCTCTTTCACACCCATACACATTGCCCACACCTCATGGGAAACTGGGTACGTACACGCCACATTGAAAATGTTTAAATGTCATCACAGAACAGTTTTGCAGCCTCAGAGATTTGCAGTGTCACATTTCAAAAGGTATGACAGCAATCATATACCTCTTGTAAGCTGCGCAGAGTCACTGAGCAGACGGGGGTGCTGAAGATGGCAATGCTCCTCAGGTGCCTGTGTTTTTCAAGGCATGGCCCAGCTTCTGCTTTTATTTTATTTTTCTCTCTTCCCAGAGAGAACCTGTGCTCCATTTTAAGGAAGTTAGGGGCTAAATTCAAAGCTAAAATGCTTTAAAAATTTTCTAAGGGTTCTCTTTTAGTTGAGCTATGCAATACCCCTTTGATCTGCATGCCATTCTGCTGGCTGTTTTTCAAGGTTGAATTTGTCCCTCAGGCTGGTCCCAGCTTCCCAGGAGGTGGCTTGCCTGGGATGAGGCTGCCATTGCTGCAGCTCAGCCTCTGCAAGTGCAGAAAAGGGCGGGATGGTACTGCAGCCTTGTGGCCTCTCTGTGGCGTGAGGAAATGGGAATTCCCTGTCTGTCCTGTCCTGGCCACATCTGGAGCCTTGAAGCTGACGAAGCTCGGTTGTGTCTCGGGTCACTCCACAAGGGGATGAACCCCTCGGCTTCATCAGCTGCGTGGTTCCAAAAACACACAGGCTGCAAGAAGAAGTCTGGGATGTGGAAATAGGCCTTGCAGAAGGGACATTGCCAGAGAATTTGGGGAAGGAGTTTGAGGCTTTCTCACTAAAGGTGTCCTCCAGGTACACGTGCTTTACCCCCCAGGTCCCTGTGCATGTCACCATGCACAAAAGCACTGGTGGGTGGCTCACCCCAGTGCTCCCTGTCAGACAGCACTGCCTGAACCAGTCCCTCACCTGCGATGGGTTCTTATGGACACAATTCAAAGCCAAGTAAAGACTCCCGAAGTCTTTGTGGGTTCATACACACACCCCATGAGAAACCTGATTTTAAAAGTAAGTTGTACAATTTAATCTCCCACACTAGCATAAAAGTGATTTTTTTTACTTGCCAGGCAGACAAGAGGAATATTTGTGTGTCCCTTCACCACATGTTCACAGAGGGGGCACAACAATAGCTGAAATTGCCTTTATATGTTCAGTAAAATGTCCCTCGGGATTGGACATCTCCCAACATACGTTGTGGAGGAGTTTCTTAACTAAAGAAGAGGTGGCCCAGAGGTACAATCAAGTGCCCCTGAGGGACTGAGGTAGTGTCATGTTGTTCTCACAGATCCTTATTATTTCAGCTGGGGAGAGAGGAGCCAGCTGAGAGGGGCACCTCCGCACCACTGAGCCAGCCTGAGACTGGGGCTGTTCCCGGGAGGACGTTAAGGATGAGGATCATCAGATCAAAAAGATGATTTTTTTTTAATTACTCCTTATAGACACGCAAGGGCTGTCGGGGAGGGTTAATTGGCAACAAAGCGAATAAAGAGCTCCCAATACAAAAAACAACTATTCAGATCTCTGCTGAGCTCCGAAAAGGCAGCTGGGGAGACAGGCAAGGGAGAAAGACAGTCTTTGGCAAAAGCCCGTGCTTCCAAGAGAAAAATAGTACCCAGTTATGGGGTATTGCTGTTGTATGGGGGAGATGTGAGCAGGGACCCGAGCTCACTTTTGCCCATCCCTGGAACAAAAAGGTTTTTGCTGCAAGGAAATGCCAAGACCCTCGGTTCTAACTGCCTGACCCTCAAGCATTTGCAGAGGACACGGGAACCATCCCAAGTAAACCTCCTGCTTTAAAAGGGCATTTAAATGGGTGTTTCGCTTGTCATCTACTCTTCGATGAAATTAGCTTTCTGACTTGGGCATAGTGATTTCAGTCCCTGTGAATTTATTTCCACCTAAGCTGTGTTTGCTCTTGAACTTTTTGCTATTGACTCGCATACATGTTCGGTATATAGAGCAAACACTTCAGTGTGAAACAACATCATACACAATGAGTCATCCCTGCTCTGGTCCACAGCCATCCCACAGAGAGCTTGTGCTGTCAGTCACTCTGTCATTTGCAAACATAGCTACAAACATGCAAAACCAGACAGTTATCTTGTATAACACCTTATGGAGAATCTGCCTTAAGCAAACAGGAGCCGTGTTAATGTATTTTTGGAAGAGCTAGAATAGAAGGATAGATTTTTTGGTAAGGAATCAGGCTTTGGACAGTTTGTCTAAACTGATACATCTGAGCGAGATGATTTTTAAAATAATTCTAAATTAACCTTTGACTTACAGCTGAGCCTGTCCTTGGTTTCTATGGCAATGTGCAACTATCATCAAGCATTAGCTTCCAGTGTGCAGAAAAAAATGCACTTATCCATCCTGGGGAACTGCACTAAATAAATTAACAGTACAAACTCCAGACATCCTGATGCCACTGTATTATTGACTGATAAACCTTAAATCCCTTCCTCATGTACATACATTCATGTGCAGAGCTAACACCAGCCAGGAATGCAGCCCATATTTGAGAACTAAGGCATTTGCAAAATTTGGGTGTTACCATATTGTCAATTATTTGATGACACGCGGACATAGACTGGTGAAACAATGTCATACAAGATGAATACATGCCCTTATAGAAAAAAAATAGCACGAGGCCTAATATTCTCCTTTAAACTACCTGTTCGCATGCATTCAGCACCGGGGCAGACATCAGTCAGTGTCAGCAAATACTTTGCTTGGCACATCACTGGAAAATTTGGCATCTCTTATTCCCTGAATAAGCAGCTTGCCACTGGCATGATTCTGCATGAAAAGTAAGCACAAGAATTATTACCACTAATTATAGTAATAATCTACGTTCTTTTATATTAAAAACTTCGCTAATACCTGGTTGCAGGGTGAAGATGAAGCGGTAGATAGCCCATTGCCACAAAATCTAGTCCAAAATCTTTCACTCCAGGATCATCCTGTGATGACAGAGGAATCCAAAATGCACAAATACAGAAGTACAGGCCCGCAGTTAGGTGCATGATGGATGCACCCCGCAAAAGTGTCAGAGGTTTGTTGGTCGAGGTCTAGTATAAAAAGGTGACACAAAAACTCTGATAGCTTTTGCCTACCTGAGCCAGATGCGACCTTTGAGAGTTCCCTGACATTTTACAGTTACATTTCAGCAGATGCTGAGATTCAACAAGGTTAGAAATAGCCAAAGGAGTGCATAATCCTCTTTAAAAATGTGGTTGCCCACATAGATATAAATACAGGCTGGTGTGCAATTATGCCATCCCCCAAGAAAGAGGGAGTTGCGTTCAGAGCTGCTGCTTCTCTCCTTGCAAAGCGAGGTGGTGAGGGAAGAGGTATGAGGGATTTCCTACCCCAAGCCCTGCCGAGCAAGGCTGTGAGCTCTGCTGGCTGCCCTAGACTAAGGCAGCCAGCCTTTGCCCCTCGGTTCCTGCCCCTGAAGCAGGTATTTTTCCCCACAGGCGGACTATCAGAGGGCTTAGGAAGCCAGAAGCACCATTCAGCCCTGAATCATAAGTCCAAAATGCGGTTGTACACCACCCCGGTTATACTAATGGAGGCTGCGGGCTGTCAGCTTTAACCTGTCATTGATTTTTTTTCTATCAGCATATACTCCAGCTCCAGGGATAAAATCTGAAATACTTCAAAGCACAGATGGCCCAGCTTCTGCTCAGAAACATGGCTTTTCATTCCTGTGCAGCCAGAAACAAAAGCTTCGCATCTCTTCGGAGAACAGGCATTGCTTCACAACATTTACAGTTTTCCGACTCAGTAACCAGTTCCTCCCTGGGGGACCTTTATGTCAGGAAAGACGGAAGGGAAATTGTTTAAAACTTCACACTTAAGTCCATATTGACATACAAAGCCCATCTGCAGAGCCTTGTGCTATCTCTGAGGGGAGAGCTGCTGCCTCCCTTGCAAATGAATTCATTTGAGTGTGTGAAGATTGGCCTAGAATGAAAGAGAAAGCCAAAATCATTGCCAGCAAGACTTTATTCTCAGAACTCTCTGCAAAGGAGGCAGCCTCAACTTCTACCCGCACGGGTCCAAATGAACAGAGTAGATCCAATTACCTGATAACAGAATCTGAATCGATGCAGTTTTTTTCAGTCCAGCCAATACGCCCTGCTGTTGCTCATTTATCTCATTCAAAATTGCAAAAATTAAACACTCAGAGATTGTAAATTCACTTTCCCAATATTGGCACTGAGGGTGCACTAAGGAAATTCATTCTGTGATTGATCAGAGTTGTGTAAGGATCTGTGATCAGCACAGTGAAGCTCATTTCCCTCAGTAATACACACACACACACCACACACACACACACACACACATATATATATGGATTTTTCATTCTGA
>NW_010533889.1:71914-72315 GCF_000687285.1 Phaethon lepturus
CCCTCTTCCCTACTCCACCCCTTTTTGGTCTGGGAACAGAGAATTCAAATTCCTCTCAGCCCTGTCACAGCAAACAATCTCCAAACCATCTGCTATCTAATAAAACAACCCGTCTAGACAAACCCCACGCCAGGCAACAAATCTGATATTGTACTTGAAGTCATCATAAGTATTAACAACCTGCCATTGCTAACCTGTCAAGCTTCTTTACTGGGAAAAGAACTCACGTTTACAGTTTCAGGCACAGGGACTGGAAATGGGAAAGATTTTTTCCCATCGCTAGATACAGAAAAGCTGCTTAGAAGATGAGACAGGATCTGGTCAGCCCAGCCTGGGCACCATTTACATCCACGCAGTCAGTGCCTAAGAAAGGCAGTGTGCCCAGGTGGCCAAGAAGGCCA
>NW_010533890.1:0-41020 GCF_000687285.1 Phaethon lepturus
GGGCGCCGCGCTGCAACCGACCGGGGAGGGTTAACCTGGCCCGGCGTTTTGGGAGGCTGTGTCCCTCCCTGCGGGATTCAGGCTTTGGCTGTGCCCATCTGCTGGCTTGAGTTCTTACAGCGTGGGCATGAAGTGGTGTGTGCCAAAAAAAGTTCTCTTTGATGTTGAAAGCAGCAGTCTTGAGCAACAGATGCTGCCGAGTGGTCTTCTATTCGCATTAAGTCCCTACTGAGTTTGGAAAGCCTTTTAAAAATGGGAGAAAGGCATATGATCAAGATGCCTAAAGCTTATAGTCAGTAGTCAAAATGAGGACGTTATTCCTGCTTACAAGTAGATGAAACAAAAATGGATTGGGGATGAGCTTTGACAGACCCTCTTGCCCCTTTGTGCTCCGAGGCAGATCAAATAGCCCTCTGCCAAACTTAGTGTCAGAGAATTAATAGTGGATATCACACGTTCTGTGAGGATAATAATTTTCCTTACTCTTGGAAAGTTTTCTTCATGCTTAATCTAGAATTTCAGTCAGGGTGGGAAGACAGAAGCATCATCTGGAGCCAAGCTGGCTGGTGCTGATGCTACTCAAGAGGCAGGGCTGCAGGTCCTGTGGCTTGTGCAAGAACTGGAGCACAAGCTCTGGAAAGAGATTCTGGGGAACGTTACAGACATTTTATAACTACAGTCCAACCTGAGTCATCTTTGGTTTAGTAGGTGATGTCATTTGTGTTGTCCTTAATAGGTGTGGGTGTTGTGTTGTCCCTCAGTTAGCTTTTCCCTGGGCTAAAACCCTGCAATTTCTTCAGTATCTCTTGTAGGCCATGTTTTTTAGAGTTTTATTGCTTGTTCTCCTGACTTTTAAATATATGGGAGTAATGGGGAAAATTCTGAGAAACTATAAAAATACGTGCTTGGTAAGAGCTTCAATAGACAAGTAAACCACAGAATTCAGTTCTTTCAGTCCTCTGTGTTATTATAATAAAGGAACTTAGGAGTCTTCAAACAGACCTACTGAAGGTCTGCCAGTAGGAAGTAAAGTAAGTAAATTGGCTTTGGCTTTAATCAGGTTTCTTCCTGGTATGAAGACATTGTTATGCAAAATAATCCACAGAGTTCTAACAGAGGAACAGGATATTTCAGAGTAGAACAAAGGTCTCATTAAACTAGGATCTTTTTTCATTGCAGTCTTTATTTCACCAGAATATTTACTGTAGTGATGTTTATGGTATTCTTTGTGTTTATGTTGCTATGCTGTCATATGCATTTTAGTATTGGGTATCTATATATGCTATCAACCTGTACAGTAGGCTTAATTGTACAGATGTAGTAAAATAAGATTTATGAGTTTATAGTAGGCAGTCGGTATTCATTGTATATTACACAGGGATGGCGGATGTTGTGTACAGACTTGTAAAACAGATGAGTTTTCAGGTTATTTTGAGCAAATGGAGTCAATGCTTGGTAAGTATTTCTTTGAAAAGTTGTTTCAAGCTTAAATATTTTGAAAGGAACTGATAAAACTCAGCTCCTGAAAGGTATTTTGGTATCTAACTAAAATCGTTAAATAACTGAAGATCTGTGCCTCAATCTCAAATGAGTTGAAGTGCAAAGGAGCACAGTTAGTGGTTGTAATAGCATAATTTTATTGTGTATGTCTAAATGCATGAAGTAATTGTTGGATAAAAATGGTACTGAGAATCCAGAGTGAGTGCTTTAGAAGGGAATAAAAAGTCTTTTATTTTGTGAAATGTTTTTATTACTGATACAAGTATTAGGCCTCATACCTATAAAGGAGTTTTTATGTTTCAAACAGACCTTTATAGTATTGTCTTGAAGGTTGTTAATTTTACGACCTAATGATTATTAGAGTCATAAACTTGAAATGAAAACTGCCATTTAAAATATCCAAGAGATGGAGCCACTTTGTTGAGAATGAGTGTCTTTTTCTGTGCACAGATGTCTAGCCAAAAGCCTCAGTGTCCAAAATGAAGGATACAATTACATATTTTGAAAGAAGTCACTAACATTAATACTGGAGTTTAGGATGTGATCATGGATTTACTTTTTTTTTATAATGCAAGTTACTGTATTTCATGTAACTTAAAATGGCAGTCATTTCTTAATAGCTCACAGTTGTAACTTTATAGTGCCTGTACATTTTTAATACCAAATTTTCATCACAGTCATAAAAGTGTCACTTGTCATAGTTTACTTGGGTACGAACACTTATTCAAGCCAGTAGGTTAAATCCATCTTCAGGAATATGCCTTTATTTTGATTAAAATAATACTTTGAATGTATCAGTGGACTGTTAAAGCTAAGACTCTACTCCTGCAGCTGCATTTGCCTGCTATTGCCTTATTGAATTGATGATATTATTTCCTGAAGGAAAATCAAATTAATAATAAAAAATAATTAATATCATTCTGTTGTTTGTGGCTTCCACTTCCTTGACCAAATTGACAGGTCTTATTATAATATTACAGACAAGAGTAAAGAAATGCAGTTCAGACTTTGATTTATCAACTTTATCAGCTTAATATGCATTCTCTGCTTGATAGAATTGCTTTGAAGAGGCACAGCTTAGTTGGTTTGGTGCATGGAAGCTCCTGCTGTAGGACTTCGGTGCAAAAAGTGTTTTGGCATCATTGGTGTATGCCTACTGCTAGAGAGATGAGTCTAGGTAAAATATTGTATGAGGGATGTTTCTGAGTAGTGAAAGAAGTATTCCAGGAAGACGATCGTTTCCAAAGAGGGGGTTATATTTGCCAGTTCAGGGGTAAGTTATTTCTAGAAGGAACCTGAAGGTATGCAGATGCACAGTGGTTATATGCAGATAAATTTATTTGTGCTTTAGGGTGACGAAAGGTTATAAACACATGACTGCTAATAACATTTGCAGTCCAAAATTAAACTAATTAAACAAAAGGGGAGGAGGATTTGTTTCCATATTTTTCCTGCTGGTCACAGTAGGACAGAGTTGAATTAAGTATCTTATCAAAGAGGAAAAAAGTGTTAGATGATAGAAGCCACTGTCTTTTCTGAGATCAGCTTTACTTCATTATGAACAAATGAAGAACTGTATCTTGATGTAGGACAGTAAGGGCTTCAGGTTGTTAGAACAAAAGGAGATGACAGCCATTTTAAGGGAGATTTTTTTTGTGATGCTCTGTCTCTCGGAAAGCATTATAAATCAGCAGATGCAGGCTGGCAGTCAGAGTGTGAAATTTCAGTAGATTTTTAATTGAGAGTAAGTTCATAGGATTTGTTTTTCCTGTTTGACTGTCACTTGAGATGAAGAAATTACATGATGCTGACCATTTTGAATGTCCATTTCAAAAAATAAAAGTTCTGTATAGTGAAATTTTGTAGAAGTAAAAGAAGTAGGTCAATATGCCAATGAAAACTGAACTTGATTTTAGCTCTGGCACTTTGACTGCCAATCTGATTCTGTAATTTTAAATGAACAAGCTAGAAAGGAATGTCTGGTAGAGCACACCCTGTGTCTTGGCAGTTGTGTTAAGCCAACATACATTCTGAAGTTGAGGAAAACGTTGAAGTATATGTTTAAGAAGTTAATTGTCTGTGTAGTTTTATGTCCTTGATGAACTTGGAATCAGTTATTGGGATTAGAGGAACATGTTTCTATAAGCTGAATTCTTCTGTAACTAACTCGTTACTGTATCAGCTAAAGCATATGTAGTGTTATGTAGGTAACCTGAAGATCCCTATTAAAAAAAAAAACAAACAACAAACAACTGAAACCCAAAAAACTTAAATGGAGGTGACTTTTCATGTAGTGTGCGAGTCCATCTTAGCACACTGCAAACTGTATTCCTGCATTGTTGTTTAGCAGTACTGTTTAGACCAAGGTAGAACCATACACCTTCTTATGGGGGTCTGTTTGGATTTTTTCCCCTCTCTCCTTTGCCTTGTAGGGAGAAATGCACCTGTTGAAGACCAGGATATTTCTTTGCCCCATGACAGGTGTGTCTGTAAAACTGGGAGCATAGTTGCAGTAACATCATAAGAAAACTAAATTGTTTAATTTTTTCAAATGTCATAAAAATTTTTGGTATTTACTGAGATGTTGTTTTATTAATTACAATTTTAACTCTGAATACTTTTTCTCTTTTGGAATAGAAATCTGTTGGTACTAGATAGAATGGTATTTTGGAAAATCAGTTGAATGAGATTTGATCCAGCTAATTTTATATACTAAAACGTGAGCAGTTTTCAGATATTCAGGAAGTGGAAGTACAGGTTTGCATAAATTTTCCAGTTGGCTTATGTACTAAATTGTCATTATTTTGATACATATAACTTCCCTCTCAATAATTACACCCTTTTTAAAGGAGTCGTCTATACTTAGTTCATATTTTCCTGTATCAGAAGCCCTAGAATTCTGTACAAGTTTAACTAGCTTACTTCAGTTTCAGTCAGCATGTAGTAAAGTTTTCCTTTTTTTTGGTCTTATTTGTTGGGAGTTGCCAAAGAGTAAGTGATAGGGAACCAGTATTTCAGTTTACATTTCTTAGTTGTATTTACTGAATTATGTTGCATAGCTAGTAAGACTTTCAAAATAATGGCAATAATAAATAAAACCAGATTTGTGTCTTCTTAATAAACAACTAGAAGCACTGGCAACGTGGAAAAAAAGTCTTTGTGAGGCAGACAAATCTGGCACTGGCAGCAAAGTGTACAGGCAGTGATTTAAAAAAATGTAATTTTTCTTTTGTAAATACGTGCAAACAGAGTGGTACAGTCAAATACAAAATAAAACAGTGGCAAGAAACAGCATGTAAAGCAAAATGAAAACAGTAATAGATTGCTGCAGCAACAGAGATTAAAAAGGTCAGTGACTGGCCTATAAATATTAGTTGACATATTTATGTGAATGGAAACCAAATTTATAAGATGCTTTGCATGTATTATTATTACATTATCTTTTAATTGTTGTGAGGAAAAGTGTGCAAATAATTACATGTCCAGAGTCGTCTTTAGCAGAGAAGATAAAAAAGTATGAGTATTGTTTTGCATCCTTTTAATTTGCTGACCAGTCTTATGAATGTTTTGTCAGGACTAGAATGGAATCTGAGAAATGGAACGATTCATTTGTAGATGTCTCATGGATTTTGTATTCTGTATGTGACATATTAAAGGTGGACTGAATTAATTTACGATTCATTTGTGTGTTCAGCTTCATACAGTGCGTTTTTACCAAGACTACCTATGTAGCTACACTACTGTAGTGTTTATTCAGGGAGTCAGTAGTCTTAAATTTTGCTGTTCATGTTCTTCTTAGCCACATGATAAAGACCACTTGGTTAAATTTAAAGCTTTAACTAAAAACTTAAGTCACCGATGTCCCTTTGGGGGTCACAATAATAATGAAGTAAAGGCTTTTAATTTCATTTAAAAATTTGTAAGCACAGTGTTTTATAATAATTTCATGAAGCAGGCTAGTAATTTTCATCATTGACAAGTGGTAAGCATTCTTAGGTTGTGTTGAAATCATTTGGGTTTTTTTAATCAACAAAAATTATGGTTCCAAAGTATATAATGTATTCAGAAACTCACATTTTGTACAGTGCTGTCACATTGTTTAGTTTTGCAAGGAGCACAGTGAGGTTAATAGGGCTCAGATCTTTTCCATGGTTTCTCATTCAAACCAGTCCATTATACTTAATAGAGTTGTGTGAGAAATTGCAGCAAATGCTGTTTAGCAGGCAGGAAGAATCAAATAGTCAAGATTGAGGAAGGTAGAGTGTTCTTGTCTTTTGGAGAGCTGTAGTTGAAGTGGTGAAGTGACCCTGGTGAGATAATGGAGGCAATGCTTTCTTCCAGCAATTAGAGAAACAAAATACTTAAGAGTTTGGGGTACTTCATGTCCGGGGCATGATGCCAAAGTCGGGGTCCCCATGAAAACTTACTTAGTATGTGGGCTGTGTGGTTCATAACTGCGCACAACAGGCTCTGTTGTTGAACCAGCATCCCTTGCATATCTGGTGTCTGTGAGTATGTTTAGGCCTCAGGCTGTAGCAGCTACAGCTGTCATGTCCTAAAAAATTGTTTTCTATCCTGCAGTTGTGTAATGTTATGGGAACACTTAGGAATAATGACTTCATTGTTAGTAAAGCATAATTAGTTTTTTTAACTTACTTTTGCCTTTAAGCGACATTTCTGTCTTTAATAAAATGTCCCC
This sequence comes from Phaethon lepturus, assembly GCF_000687285.1. Lineage (NCBI taxonomy): Eukaryota > Metazoa > Chordata > Aves > Phaethontiformes > Phaethontidae > Phaethon > Phaethon lepturus. Next base: position 6,200 of record NW_010533890.1, read on the forward strand.
AAAACATAATGCTAAGCAAATATGCTAGTGTCATATCTTAATGTTTATATTGCTTTTTTGTGCATATACTGGGGCAGAAGCCACAGAGTAACTGCAGCATTGTGGTGTGCTCGGTTGCGTTTCATGATCCTAGATGCTTCAGCCTTTAAATCACAAGGTTAATAGTCCTGATCAGGAGTGAATGTTTAAATACATAAACACATATGTCAGGAAACTTTCTGGAGTCTAGCATAAATTACATGAGGACATGCTGATGAAGAAGTAAAAAGAACTCATATACTTTATTTGTCTATGAATTTTAGTTTGATCCCATGGCAAGATTCATAGGGCCCTCTCTTGTAAAATTAGCTATTAAAAATGTATATACCAGTGGTGTTTTATTGGTAACAGAATCAACAGAGCTTAGAAACCTCACTTCCTACGGCTTTGTGGGGAATGATTTGTCCCACAAATGCAAATGTTGGGCACTTTCTTGAGTCACCAAGACCTTCCTATTCAGGTGCTCCCTGTTCTCTCCCATGATCTGTGGGTTTCCATGCCGCAGCCTTTTCATCTGTTTACAGTTTTGCTTAGCTGGCTGGACAAGAGGCAGGAGCACAGTCACTAGCTCAGAACTGCGCTGTTTGCTCTTGTCTCTGGGTGGATTAAACAAACGAGCTAAAGTCTGACTCTTCCCACTTTTCCCTTCGTGAGGGCGCTAATCTGTCACTTTTTCCTACTAGCAGCTGTTTTGTGCAAAACTTACACGTAGGAACTTTAATCATACACACCTTTACCCCTCTAACGGATTTGTTTGAGTCTTGAAAATGGATTCAATTAAAACTGGCAGGGAGGGAAGGTGAAATAGGGGGAAATGTAGACACACAGATAAAATGATGGCACTAGACTGCTTTGTTTAGGAAACTAAGATAGAAATGATGACATGTTACCAGCTTTGTGGGTTTTTTATTGCTAGTCTGCTTGTGTTTCTTGAAGTCCTAGCTGCTGGCATTTAGAGATGATATGGTGGAAGAAAATAATCTTTCATTTAAAAAAGACAGTTGTCAGTCCTTTATGAGTTTAGAAGGCTTTGTATGAGAATGAACTAGATGTACCCTGAAAGCCTGAAATTAAAGGAAAATGAAAAAAATCTTTTAAGAATGTTTGCTGCTTTAAAGGCATTCGATGACTGCTTGGCTTATGACTTTTATTTGCTGGAGGCTGGTAATGTGATGGATATTTTTGTATATATCTAGCTTTCCTTTGCTGAAAAAAATCTGTGTATTTTCTAATATGTCCATTATGCTTAGGGTTGGGTTTTTTTTTGAGCTGGAAAGTGCATCATTACATGCCTTGAAAAGCATTCATTACACTTTGATGTTGAGGGAATTCAGGTCTTCCTTTAATTTTTATTGGGTGTGGTGAATAATGCCACTGCCTTGTCCTAGGATTACTCAGGCCTGTGACCTAGCTTTCCAGTTCAGCTTGGCTCTATTTTGAGTTCTCATGTCTGGGTAATGGGTAATTCTTAGATATTTTTTCATATCTGTTAGCTCAAATAAAACTCTTCTCCATACTGCAGAAATTATTGGAATGATAGCTCAGAAAATAGCTTTTCCCAGAGCTAAAAACATTGTCATTATTTTATCTGGCGATGCCACCTCTCTGTTTACCTCCCTGCCCCCCAACTGGTTTCCCTTTCAGTAGTGAGAGGTAGATTGTTTCCTGTCACTGTGATACATTAGTCACTGTCATCCCACTGTCTGAAGTTTTCTCAGTCTGTGCATGCTCCCTCTGATGCTTTAGATCTCCAAGGTCGTGATATTGCCGCCTTCTCATGCCTCATTCAAACAGTGACAGTTATGAGAAATGGTAACTTGCGGTTTTAGCATGCCATCTGTCTACTTCCTGTTGTAGGGTTCTACACACAAATACCTCTGTATTTGTACTTTCGTATTACATTTGTTCATCATTTCCTTTGTGTATTTACATTGTAAGTTGTTCAGGGCAAGGTCCACATTTTTATACTTCATTATGTAAAAACTTAGCGTAGGATCTTTGAGTATGGCTCTGGATCTTATAGAAATAAATTATTTTTTGTTTAGTTATTCTAACAATCACTTTTCTATGAAAAATGTAAAGGTGGATGAATAATTAGGTTTTTATGAGAGTTCAGACCAACATATGAAAAAAAGGTAAGATATGATATAAAATAATCGGCAGAGACCTCAATGATGTTTATTTTGTTTCTGAGGCTCAAAGCCCTCTCCCTGCTAATGAAAAACACTTGCTAAGATTTCAAGAACTGCATGACTCTAAATGCGATCAATCCCAGCATTTAAGCTGAAACTTATTATGTCGACAGCTTAAAATACATGCTTAACATAAGATCATTTGTGTCAAACACAACTTTCTGATAACTTGTAACTGCTTGAAAGGAAATAAGAACGGTCAATTAAAAATAGAAGGGCATTATGTCTGGACTGTTTTTTTGATATTTTTTTTGTGGTAATATTCTTGAATGCTGTGCAGAATAAGTACTTGTCTGTTACTTAATACCATGAATTTTTTTTTTCTCTCCTATGGGGGGGGCAATTCTTGAGTTATTTCAATTGAAATTTGATTTTATTTTTCATAGGTATAAGACCTCTGTGAAATACAAAATACCTTGTGAATGGCAAAACGTGCACCAAAACTGAGTAAATATTTAGTTAGCCTTTCAAAACTATTCTTCTGGTATCATCTGTATGTTAGATTATTTGGAAGAGAAATACTGAGTTTTACTATTTGATTAATTTGACCAGGATCTGCAATTTACTTAAATTGTAGACTTTAATTTAGAGTTTAGAGGTAGCTTGATAATAGATCAGTGTGGTGATAATCTGAAGCAGTAGCTCTTTCTGAAATAGCATGTGTTTACTGGTACTTTGTGGAAGAAAAACCAGGCTTATGGAATTACCTTTTCTCTCTCCCATCCCAGATAGATCAGATAAGTCTTAAAGATTGGGGTTTTTTCCCCCCCCAGAACAGCAAGGAGAAAAAACATAAGAAACCAAGGAGTATGTCTTGTGTAGTTGACAGTGTATGAATTGTAATTGGGACAGTAAATACAAAAAAACCTAACAGTAATGTGTCTAATAATTATTGATAAATTGGAGAACAAGCTTGAATGAGGTACTTTAGAAAAAGAAGTGAGTCTGTCAGTAATGCTGTTCTTTTTTCTTAGTCTTTTCCATATTGACTCATTTATGTAACTTCTTAGTTAACAGCCAGTATTGAACTGAAACATTCTCAGAAAAAGTTAGTGATCATTGTCCCCAGAAAAGACAGGTGGGAAAAGTTAAGAATTGAAACAAATGGCCTGACTTCCCTTAATAAAGAAGAAACTTTGTTATTTTCTGGTTGACTTCAGTAAGCTTTGGCTTCCAATGTAATGCCCAGGCACTTCCCATTACCACTGGCATCTAATTCCAGTTACGGATCTTCATCTGAGAAAAGTATCCAGGGCTTCAGTGAGTCAGAGACAAATGAGCATATCTCAGAAGGCATTGACCTTGCCAACCACTGTCAGAATAAAAGGAAAAAAGAGCTGTGCAAATTCCATCTCTCTCGTGTCCTGCCTGCTCGATTCTTCAGTTCTCTCTTCATCTGTGCTGTAGGGCTAGATACAGGTTTTCATGATTAAATCATAGTTCCATGAGCACAGTCCAGTCTTGCTACTAACTGTGTGTTACCTGGGGCATAGATTCACAAATGAGTTAGCAGAGAGAAACTAAGGTGTTACATTGCAGTGTGATACTTGCTAATGCGTGATAATTGCTAATCTGCACCGTTGTATTCTGTCCTGAATACAGGAGAGTTCCTCTTTTGGCTGAATCAGCAAGTTACTGTTAAAGGATGTTACGAAAGTAAATATACTACCTTCTCTTCAACCTCTGCCCCTTATTGTTCCCCAATTAATGTTTCTGTTTTCTGTTGTTTGGTGGCTCTTCTTAAGCTCTCCTAACCATGAAGCTCAATGGTTTCCTGTGAGAGGGTGTTTGTTACTTCTGCCCCCAGCTGGCATCTCCACAAATTCTAAAGCAGTCACAGGTGACCTTCAGAATACATGACATCTTTCCTTTGATGGTATTGTTGGAGAGTATATCCAAAAAGCTACCAATTAAAGGATCAGTGCAGTTGCTTGTGCAACATTAATTTACTCTTGTGCTTATGCAAAATTGAAACAGAATTATATGATCTAGCACCATCTTTTTCTGTAGAACCCCTGCCTCATGCAGTGAACAGTGCTCTCAGAAGGAATGGCCTTACTCATAGTTCTTGTTTGTGCTCATCTTTTCATCTGCTGTCTCTGCACCTTCTCTGGTTTTTACTGACACTTCCAAACCCAAATGTAGAGCTGTTGAATTTCCAGTAGTCTTTCCATATGATTTCTTTATAACAAAGTGAGGGAATGTGGATAAAAACCAATGCTGGTAAGAGTAATATAAAGGAGAATTAGGTGATCTGGCCAAGCTGAGAAAGGCAGAACTTCTGTGAAATAATGTAAAGATTTATCAGTCTTCATAGAAGTAGATCACAAGATGTGAAACCTTCTTACTTTATGGTTATGCATTTTGGTGTGACTCTTGTATCTGCATGTGTTCCTGGGATAGGTTTATGACTTTTTAACCTGATGTAGTTGAAAATGTCCCCGGTGATTGCAGGGGATTGGACTAGATGGCCTTTGGGTCCCTTCCAACCCAAACTTTTCTATGATTTTCATAATGTGTAAATAGATTAGTTCTATGATGGCACTCATACCATTTCTCGTTTTGCTTTCTTTATTGAAACAACAGGATATGCATTTAAATCCTAGGTCATATGCAGAGTATTATTTTTTTATCATGGGTTTGACAGTTTCTTTGTGACCCATTTGGAGCATCATTCATGTCGCAAAACTGATAGCCAGCATTCTTGCAGCTTTGTAATTTGCACAGGGAAATAGCTTTTTTTCCCCTCCAGAACTCTATTCTGTTCCTTATGTGCCATTGCCTGCTAGGTGAGGCTGGACAATATTAAACTGGTGTAATTTATCTGTTCTACCACTTTCTGCTTCTTTAGGCATTTCAAATTAGAATGGATGAGTGTTTGTGTCTGCGTGTATACAAAAAAGTAATAAAAGTTAGTATGTTAGTTGTTAGTACCTGTTTGAAAGGAGAAAGACGTTAGTGGTATCTTCCAAAAGTAGAAGTAATATCATTATACATTAATAATAAGTAATAATAAAGTAGAAGTAACATTGTTATAAGTTATGTGAAACTATGACTGGATCAAACTATGCCTTCATTATTAAGGTCTTAGTTATCTGCTCTGTACTATATCATCACCTCTTACGCTGGCAATTTTTTATGTTTTTTTCATACTTTAGTTAAGATGTGTGTCTGCTTTTTTTTTAGGGTAGATAATCCATAGCAGAGATACTTTAGTGGTGGCTGGTCACTGGGGAGAACAATGTGGTTTTGTAAGTAACCTGTTTCATAGAATCATAGAATAGTTTGGGTTGGAAGGGACCTATTAAGGTCATCAGTGAGCAGGGACATCTTCAACTCAATCAGGTTGCTCAGAGCCGCGTCCAACCTGACCTGGAATGGTTCCAGGGATGGGGCATCTACCACCTCTCTGGGCAACCTGTGTCAGCATTTCACCACCCTCACTGTGAAAAATTTCTTCCTTCTATCTAGTCTAAATCTGCCCTCTTTTAGTTTAAAACCATTACCCCTTGTTCTGTCGCAATAAGGTCTTCCTGGAGCCTTCTCTTGTCTAGGCTGAACAACCTTTCCTCTCAGCCTTTCTCTTCAGGAAAGGCTGAACAACACCTCTCAGCCTGTCCTCATGGGAGAGCTGTTCCATCCCTCAGATCATTTTTGTGGCCCTCCTCCGGACCCTCTCCAACAGGTCCATGTCTTTCCTGTGGTGAGGGTTCCAGAGCTGAATGCAGTACTCCAGGTGGGGTCTCACCAGAGCAGAGTAGAGGGGCAGAATCACCTCCCTTGACCTACTGGCTACGCTTCTTTTGATGCAGCCCAGGATACAGTTGGCGTTCTGGGCTGCAAGCGCACATTACTGGCTCATATCCAGCTTTTCATCAACCAGTACCCCTAAGTCCTTCTTGGCAGGGCTGCTCTTGATCCCTTGATCCCCCAGCCTGTATGGATACCGGGTGTTGCCCTGACTCAGGTGCAGGACCCTGCACTTGGTCTTATTGAGCCTCATGAGGTTCACATGTGCTCACTCCTTGAGCTTGTCCAGGTCCCTCTGGATGGCATTCCATCCCTCAGGAGTGTCAACCGCACAACTCAGCTTGGTGTTGTCTGCAAACTTGCTGAGGGTGCACTCAATCCCACCGTCCATGTCATTGATGAAGATAATAAAGAGTACTGGTCCTAATATAGACCCCTGAGGGACACCACTTGTCACCGATCTCCATCTGGACATTGAGCCATTGACCGCTACCCTCTGGATGTGACCATCCAACCAATTCCTCATCCACCAAACAGTGCACCCATCAAATCCGTATCTCTCCAATTTAGAGAGAAGGATGTTGCTGGGGACTGTGTCAAAGGCATTCCAGAAGTCCAGATAGACGACATCAGTAGCTCTTCCCTTGTCCACTGTTGTGGTCACTCCATCATGGAAGGCCACTAGGTTGATCAGGCAGGACTTGCCCTTGGTAAAGCCATGCTGGCTTGTCTCAAATAGTTTCTCTAAAATTATATGGCTTTATAATATTTTAAATATCATCTTACTGTAGAAAGCAATTTCTGCTTTAGAGTTCTGTGAGGGTTTACAGATTATTATGACAAGTGTTGTGTCACTCTGGCAGTTGGAAATGCATGCAGCCCCATTCCTTGACAAAAGGTAAATGCTAACCTAATCTGTTGAAGCTCCATCTAAGCAGACGGAGAGAGGTGATTCTCCTCTGGGGAGTCCAGTCTGACATCAGTAGAGCTCATGGGCAGGCCGTGTCCCACCCTCCTGTCCTGGACATGTGGGGCAAGGGGGCATAGCCGAGGGGCAAGAAGGGAGATCATTCTTCTTGGCAGCAGCAAGGTAGAGATTGGCTTGACCCATCTCATCAAATTACATTCTGAGTAGGTGCTCTGAATCACCTCTGGAAGAGCCTACTTATTTCTGGTAATCATGCTGGAAGCTTAAGGAGACTGTCCATCTAAATTATGTTCTGGAAGTTAGACCCAGTAACTATACTCCCCACTGAGAGTCAAATCCTCTCTGCTTTGTTTTTTTTTTTTTTTTCCAATGGAGACAGATATTTTAAAGCAGTGATTTACATAGTTGAATGGGATGAGTGTTGGCTTCCAACTTGATATTCATTGTGAATTTGAATGTTAGTTATAATGGTTTTAAAATATCTAAGACCCTGCTTTAATATGAGAGGGTTTTTTTTTTTAATTTTGCTTTCTCATTCCAAATCTTTGGAAGCAAAAATACACTCTGGGAATTGACCTAAAAATCTTCTGAGACCATCTTCTGTGGGGTTTTTTTGGGTAAATAGTAGCTTTAGAGCTTATATAAATGTAGATTATCTTACAAAAAGCTACTTGAACTTAAGGATAACAAGTAACCTGGTAAACATGTTAGAACTTGTTCTTTTATTCCAAATATAAACACCATATGTAAACTGTATTTAAAATGTTCCAAAACCCCTTTTTAAAGAGTTAATAACTATTCATCGTTTTCTGCAATTACATTTTAGGGGCATGTTAATTCGTGACTTCTGGTTTGCCCACCTCATTTACTATTTCAATTAAGCTGCTGATAGTACTGTGAATTGGGTTACTTGATTCCAGCATTGCATTAATAATTGTTGGTTTACTTTGATAAATTTTTTTTAATAGATGTAATAATTTTAATGTTTTAAGTTGTGTTTACATTGCCATGGTTGTAAGTCCTACATAGGTATAATGCCATCACCCTGTTTTGGGGTCGTTATCAGCATCCCATTGTGTGCATGAGGAAAAACTCAGCTATTGTTATTTTTGGCAGTATGGTTGTTTGAAGCTGGGTCTGTGGATAAATTAATTTTGTGGCAGTTGGGGAGAAAAGCATACAAATGATCCAGTGCTTAATTTGGGCTACAGAGGAACTTGTAACAGCTTGTACTTGTTACTTGTTTTACACCGTGTGTAGCATGTATGTGCCAGCAAATGTTGTACCTATGTATCACAGTTCTGATGACCCCATTTAATGATTGCTCTAATTACTATGATGGATTATATTTTCACAGGCACAGTTAGTTGATCTGAAGTCTGAACTGACAGAAACGCAGGCCGAGAAAGCAGTATTGGAAAAGGAAGTGCATGATCAGCTTTTGCAACTCCATGCTGTTCAACTTCAGCTACATGCCAAAACTGGTCAGAGTGGTGATTCTGGGGCTATTAAGGCAAAACTGGTGAGTATAGTGGCTTGAATAGAGGATTATAGATTTAGACTATAAGTCAGGAAGAAATTTTTCACAGTGAGGGTGGTGAAACACTGGCACAGGTTGCTCAGAGAGGTGGTAGATGCCCCATCCCTGGAAACAGTCAAGGTCAGGTTGGACGGCGCTCTGAGCAACCTGATCTAGTTGAAGATGTCCCTGCTCATTGCAGGGGGGTTGGACTAGATGGTGTTTAAAGGTCCTTCCAACCCAAACTATTCTATGATTCTATAAATATTATACTTTTCCCTCTCTTGGCTGAAGTTCTTCCTTGGAAGGTGCGAATAAGCTTGTTACAAATTTTCACATTAAAAATGTTAGGGAGAGTTAACTTTTTAAAATAACATTTACGGTTAGTTGTTAGCAACCATTAAAAATAACATAAGTAACATAAGAATAATGAATACGAATTTAAAGAAGTTGTTTTTACATAAACCATTTTTCAGTGGTTTCTTAAAGTAAGAAAATATTTTGGTGGTTTGTAAAGCTTTTCCGGAGACAGAAGTTGCAAAAGATAATAGCTTCCAATATACAAATACAGCCAAATCTTCACATATCTTAAAAAAGCCTAAAATGAGGTAAGTTTGTTGTTTTTATTGTAGTTACACTCTCGTAAGAGTAAGAATGGGATTGTTTTGCCATACAGAGAGAGGGTAGATGGCATCACTGTCCTCTCTCTATTGTCATTCTTTCTCTTTAAGAATGCTGCTGATGCATCTACGGTGCTATCCATTGCTACGTGCAGTAGACTGTCGTAAAAGAACTCGATAAACCACTGATTGTTTCGTATGATATGTTTTTAGATACTTAGACCTTTACAAAGCCCACCAAAAGTTAACAATTAATCTGTGCGATTAGTTGGCATTGACCGATAACCACAGTGTAGCTTGCCTTGTTACTAGCCACAGCACTGATTCAGGCTGTAATATAACACTTTGTAAATTAGAAAATTAATGTTGTATAGATTGATTTATTTCAACAGCTAGGAAACACAAAGTGTAGCGCTCTGGCTGTTTTTAAAATTGCTTCACAGGTTGGTTGCAAATACCTAGGCCCAGCATATGTGGAACATTAGATGGGTCTCCTCTGCTATTTTGTCCTGTTAATTAATGTATAAAACCCCACAGTAATAGACTATAAGGCTCAAAGGCTAACTAGGCTAATTACTGAATAACAGGAGTAACCCAAACTCTTCCTGTTTCAGATCCAAAAGCTGTAATTGAATTAGAGCTATGTTCCCAGGTCTACATAGTTGCATATTCAATACAAGTAACATTTTCCAGATTGTCTGTGCATAATTTATTCTGCATTGAATTATATCTTAAGCACGATGAAGTTTCTTTAGAGCTCTTAATAATTTTTATGGCTCTGTAAATAAGCATTAGTTAAATATCACCAGCGTTTTGTAAGTGTTTGTAAGTAGGCTGCAGATTTACATGCAGAAATTTTAAGCCAACACATCACTGTGGGTGATTTTGGTCCCTCTATTTTATTAGTGAGGCTTAACTTCTAAGCGATATAGAGAGTAATACTTTTAACCTTTTTGTTTCTCCTTACCTTGTTATAAACAATTTCTAAAGATATATTAAATCTCCATGTTATTGACAGCAGTCTTTCTCCCACAGGTAACAATAAATAGATTTTACTTGCCTTGTTTCAGTTTTTATCTGTGTTGAAATTGAATTTTATTAGCAGCCTAGACTGATATTCTCTCCTTAATTCCATGTTGTAGTTAGTTCTTTTTTATAAACATCAGGGCTAATCTATTGAGTTTGCTTTACTTTGCCTTTAAGGATTTCATAGTTTTAGTGGAGAGAGCTCAGCTACAAAAAGCTAGGTCTGGGAAGCTTGAACAGGCAAAACTGAGGCTGCTTAAATGACAATAAAATGGGAAGGCTGAGTTTTAGGTAAACAAATACTGTTGTGCTGACCTTCAGGCATTCAGAAAACCTCTGAGGTCAAAGAAGGACTATGTCAACAGAATAAGCAATGGGGAAATAAAGTTCTGTTCTAGTTAACTTTCTGCTTTCTTTGTTAACATCAGCCACTCTTCTTCTGTATGTGGACTCTTAGCATAAATGTATACTCTAGAAACTGTAAAATTGCACATAGTGGTGAACTGAGACCTTTTTTAAATATTTCAGATTGCTAAGCAATTGATAATACCATGTAGTTTAGGCCAAATCCCTTTTTAGGAGTGGTGTATCTGCTTAGTCCATGCACAACAACTGTTTCTTTGTAAGGGTATGAAGTTGCCTAGTTGAATTTTTTTTTCTGGAGTTTTGCAGTTTATGTATCTTTTTTTGCTACTTCTCCCTGTGCCTTATGTCTATCCTGTAATATATATTTTGTTACTCTGTCTGAAAGGAAAAAATCTGTTATCTGTATAACAGATGTTACATAACAATGTATTTTCTATGATACTTTCAAAACTACTTTCATGCATTTCACATTACCTTGCTATTCTTTATAAAGATTCTTTGGTATTTTAGGAGAAAGTACTGTTTTCAATCCTAAAATACATTTAAAATTTTTAATAAGATTTTTTAAAACTTTCACTGCAAAATGCCAAAATTGCTACTAGGTACAATTATAGCAATGTGCTTGTTCTTCATGCCTTCTAATAAAATAAACAATCTGCTGGTAAATTTCTTTTGGAGTAAGTCATTTATGGTGTTGCATTTCCTTGAAATTCCTATTGCCTGTTTTTCTAATTGTGGAACTTTTTTCTTCTGTCTTAAGTCTGTCCTTTCTGTGGATGAAATGGTAAGTATGCTGATTGCCTTTTTTATATGTTTATGCAGTGCTTTTGTTTTGTGCAACAACTTACATATATGTTGGCCTCAGAAACTGGCAAAACAGATCTGGCTTTTTCCTTCTTCCTGTCAGTTGGCAAGATGCTGTGTAAATAATTTTCTTTGCATTTTAGTTTTTCTTTTTGAGTTTTGGTGCCCTCTTTCTTAAGTCTGTATGTGTTTTATTTATTATTGTTACAGCTAATTTGGAGTGATACCTGGCAACTTGACATTCTGAAAGATTGTTCTGGCAGTATCTCAAAAAATGTTGAGGTGTTATACAATTTCTAAAGCACAAACATTGTACACATCTATCAATGTAATATGAAGTATTCTAGGTGGTATTTTTTTAAAAAAAATCCTGCCAACTTTTCCTTGTTTTCTCTTTCCTCAGTTCTTTTCATGAGCATGATTTAATATGATTTACTGGCTTGTATAACAGCCTGAAGCATATAAACATAATACACAAATAAGAAAAAAAAGTGAAGCAAAGTTAACTTTTATCTTTTGGTCTTTCATGGTGATAAACTTGAAAGGTTTTTAAACAGCTTTTCCACTTTTATTATGTTATATACCTCATTATCATTACTCAGTATTTGCTCTTTGAAAAGCCACGGGATAGCTGATAACGGTAAGCTTTGATCTTCAACATGGCAGTTGTATTTCTGGGTTTTGGTTGTTTTGGGTTTTTTTTAATATCATCAACAGAAAATACGTTGTTGTTGTTGTTATTATTTTGCAGAACCTATGCAGTACTATGAAAACTAGAAAGCATGAAACTATTCTGTAACTTCCTCAACTTTTTAAACATTTTTGAGACTTTTGTTATACCTCTCGACATTCAAAACAAGACATGTTCTTTCAGTATTGCAAACCTTTTGATTTTTTTAATTCATGTGGTGATCAGTTGGAGCCAGTCCAGAGGAAAATAGCTTCTGGGTGTAATTTTCCACCCCAGTCACAGAACAATAGAGACTAATAGAACTAATGGAGAGAATACAAAGAAGACAATTATATGGGATTACATTGTTCCTCGTGTTTTAGGTATAACATTTAAAATGCATGACTAAAAGTGATTCCACTTAGGCATGTAACATTTGACTTTTTGTTTAAATGTAGTTTAAATGACAAACCAAATTCAGAGAAGATCAATGGAAAATTTCAGTCTTGATGAGAGTTTTTAAGCTGACTGTATAAATACAGTAAAGTCTGCTATATGAAATTTGCTAGTTTAATCAGATATCTTGGATCACTTCAGCAATCCAGTTTTCTGGGGGAGGTTGGAATTCTTCTCCCAGGTTATATTTCAGATACATCGAGGAACTCATGCATCTCTGTTTTTTTCTGAATAGAAAGCAGGACTGGTATATTCTAACTTATCATGATGATGATGATGATGATGATGATGATGATGATTATTACTATTATTGTTAATTTTTAGTTTATGACTTTTTCTTCAGTAAATAAAACCTAAAAATATCCAATGAGGAAAAAAATGGAAGTTTGGGTGTGAATAATGTACCTTCATGTCTGTCTTGAATTCTAGTCTTTGTCTTTTTATAGTTATGAAATAAAAGATGTTCTACAAATGAGTACATACACAAGCAGGGGGCCTGTACTATTTAGAGCACCTTGATGCAGCATTTGTGATAGGTACATAGCTAACATAAGTGTCACAGGAACACTGTACCTGTATTCAGACTCTCCAGCTACTCTAACATGAGTGTTATGTCTGAACTGTGACCCTCTTACAGCAAAAGTGTGTGGAAGAGGCAACACAGAGTGTTGGCACTTGAATTCTTCTAATTGGCCTTTGGCGACTGACAGTAGATGTGCATTAAAATAGCCAAGACCATCATAATAATAAAGAGAATTGGCATAATTTTTAGAAACTCCTATTCTTGAAATGCAGATTAGTCAAAATTCTTGGCTTAGGAGTGACCTTGCAGTTCAGAAAGAGATTTGTTGAAGAGTCATGTCACAAGACTGCCCCCAACCAGAAGGCCAGAGGCCAGAAGTGTCTTTGTGTGACACGTTTTCTAACATGCCTGATCTGAAACTGGGTCAATATGGGAATTGCAGGAAGTGAAATGCCAGCAATTTCAAGCAATCTTTGTGCCCTCCTCCTGAGGAGTATGCTAGGCAGTTCTTGGCCAACATGTACATATGTGTAATGTGCTCTATTCTTCTAACACGATACAAGCATTTAACAGATGAGGGAGATCGCAGAGTCCATCAAATTCAGAGCTGACTTTCTGGCAAATAGATATAAATGCTTACATACACCTGTTGTGAAAATACCTCTCTTTGGAATAACCAACCTTGCTTAATTTCTCAAATGTGGTAATAGCGACCATATTCATGGTTTTACATCCAGGCTTGGAATAGTGAATAAGCATATTCACAAACTGATAACAGATTTGTCTTGCCAGTTCTGTTAAATTTGGTTTCTGTCCTATTGCTGCTTTAGTAGCGCTTCCTGGTTTTATTTGTTTAACAATGTAATTGGTACAAGGACAAAGAACAGGTTTTTTAGGTATTCTAAATGTCTTCAGAAATGCATTGTGGTGAACTTAGTTTTTATTGCTATTTCAGTTGACAGCCATTTTTAAAAGGAAACAGTCATAGATCTTGCGTCTCTACTATTTTCCTGGTTTGTGGTGGGTTTTTTTTCCCCACTCTGTAAAAGAGATATAAAACAAGATATAAAACATACAAGTGATCAAACATGCTGCTCTTGAAGTAGATTTTGTAGAATAGCAATCTGAGCATACTAATTCGTTTCACTCCAGTGCTCTGGTTATTAGAAAAGGTAATGACTATGCATTTTCTGTACAGTTGGGGTGGAGCATTGTGGGAGTAGTTTATATTTCCATAATTTCTTTTTTTGGTGGGGGGGAGATAGCTTGCTTAAAGCATGGGTTTAGTTGGGTGGGGTTGGTGGGGTTTTTGGTATGTTTTTAACAAAGCTATTTTGCACTAATTTCTCTTTTAAGTTTGTCAGGGTGGGCATCTTCATGTGTAGAATCTCTGGCTTTATTTTTGTGGTCTTCAGACTCTAATTTGGAAACGTCCCTGGCTGGACATTTCTTGGTTGTTTGCATGAAAATAATTGTAATGTTAAGGACATACAGACTTACAGAACATTTCCTTGACATCATATTAAAAATAATATTAAAATAAAGAATATTGTCACATAGAAATATGTAGTGGTTTTGTAGTTACTTTTTTGTTTTAAAATAGTCTTTTCAATCTTTGTATGAACCTCCCATTTGAACACAGGAAAAAGTAAGGATGATATTCAGGCTACTTAAGTTTTGCCACCTTTGTGTGGCAGGGAGGAGCACCGTTGCTAATTTTCATCCATGGACTTTGAACTAGTATATGCATTTTGTGCTAAGGAGAGTTGTAAGCTAGATAAAAATCATGTCAGGAGCACTAAGTTGAATGCAAGGTCTTCTCTCCCCACATGGAGAGAACACATTGGTGTGCAAACCGCTAACTGCAGTGACAGAGTGCCTGCTTGCTTTTTTTTTTTTCTGCATGCATGTCTTTTACGCAGGAGAGCAATTTCAGATTGTGTGTGTAGAAACAGTTAAGTGCTCTTTCAGTATTAACTTTGATAAAACTTCTCAACATTTTTTTTCTTTTTTTTTTGTAAAGGAGCGAGAACTTGAAGCTAACAAGAAAGAAAAAGTGAAAGAAGCTCAGCTGGAAGCTGAGGTGAAGTTACTGAGGAAGGAAAATGAAGCACTTCGTAGACACATAGCTGTGCTTCAGGCTGAGGTTTATGGAGCGAGATTGGCAGCCAAGTATTTAGACAAGGAACTAGCTGGAAGGTATGTAAAGCCAATCCATGTTCATGGACTGGAGATTGTTTTTGTTGTTGCGTTCTTCCTTTGCGTCCCCAGAGGCAGGTCCAAAGTTAACACTAAGTCTCACATTTGCAGTTAATTGAACAAAAGGAAGAAACAAAAATCCCCACAGTTCTTGCACTTGCACTAGTTGCTGCGTGACTGTGGTGTAGCCAGGTGAAGTGTGAGAGTTGTACGATGCATTGATTTTTCAGTTGTAATAGAGCATGGTGTTTTTTACTCTCTCTGTCATTATGTAGGGTCCAGCAGATTCAGTTACTGGGCCGAGATATGAAAGGACCTGCTCATGACAAGCTTTGGAATCAGCTTGAAGCAGAAATACACCTTCACCGTCACAAAACCGTTATTAGAGCTTGTCGAGGTCGGAATGATCTAAAAAGACCAATGCATGCACCACCAGGACATGTAAGTTGAAAAGATGAGCCTTTCCTCCATGATTTCCAGCATTTGTGGAAAATATATACCAGTTATTTCTTAACTTCTGTGATTGTTTTCACTTCAATATTGTGTTCTTTGAAATGTCACTTCCAAATATATAATTCTTTTGTATGCTGAAGGACAGTTTCATGCTAAATAGCATGTCCCCATAAATGACTATGAAAGATGATACAATTCCTTTGCCTTACCTAGGAACACTCAGTCCTTTTGAAAACTGAGCCTCTGCTATGTGTATGTATAAATACGGATTTAACAGCATAATTTTGTTACCCGGTTTTCAAAATGTGGAGCTAACTTATTTACAAAAAACAAAAAAATAACATTTTAGGATTAGATCGCACTGAAATAGATTTTTAATAATTTTTTAAAAGGCCAGATAAATTGACAGTCTGTAAGATAATTGATTTCTCCTCTGGCCCCCACCCTCCAAAAGGTACTTTTAAAAATAAAACCTTTAAAAGCCATTTCACTGTGGGTAGCCTTGGTAGAACTCACCCAATTTGGCATATGAGCTGTTAATCACCCCAGTGTTCAGTGCATAAAACTAAACATTTTCAGGGAAGTGCTTTGCTTTGTTCTATTCTAAATAACTTAGTTGGTCAGATGGGTCTTATTAATTGTTGCTAATTGCATATAAAATATTGGTGGACAAATATCCGTGTGTGGGATTTTAAGGGTATGCATAATGGCAACAGTGGCTTCATAAAAGCAAAATACTTTGATTTATTTAGTCTCACTTTTAGTTTTGAGTTGAATGGCTTTTGGGTATGGTTTGTTTTTATTGTAATAAAAATAAACTTGAGCAAGCAACCAGTCCCTTGGGAATGTATTACATCATCTTCGATAGTGAGTTTTAAATTGCAGTTTATTACATCATACAACTTTTCAGCCATCATCAGCATTCCTTCACATTTTTCATTCCCTTTATATTTTTCATATGAGGCTGATTTCCTTCTTTTGAAGTTAAGTTCTGTGTTGTGCATCACTCAGCACTGAAATAACTATTCTCATCAGGAGTGTCTGGTGAGGAATCTTTTCTGATTTCATACCCTGTCTGTAAAGGAGCACTGTAAGTTTGTCCTGCTGAGAGCTAGTCTAAAACTGTTGCTGATATACTGACTGTACACAATTTAAAAAAAAAAAAAAAAAAGGCAGAAATGCATCACTTTTTGGTTCACACATTTATATTTATGCTATGTTTGTTTTTTATCAAACTAGGATCCTGACGCCTTAAAGAAGAGTCAAGGGGTTGGTCCAATCAGAAAAGTTTTGCTGGTTAAAGAAGACCATGAAGGACTAGGAATTTCAATCACAGTAAATACTTGCATTTATTTTCCGTGACACAGAAGCAACAATTTTAATTTGTATTTGTACTTCTGTAAAATATGTGGATTGGTAAACGTATTGTTAGAACATGCAAAAAAACCCATATGCAAATCCGTAGCTATGGTCATAGAACTTGAAGGCTCATTTTGATAGATTAGGAAATAGATAATTGCTATTCATGTAAAACTTATGATTTCAAGTTAGGTTTAGGGTATAGACACTTTATCAGATTAGCCAGTGGTGAATTTCAGGTGTGGTAAGTATGTAGAAGAGCAGAAGCAATCTGAGAACTAACTTCCAAAGCTTAGCTGTTGTGGTTGTAACTTTTTCCCATGTATCGGCATCTCACACCTAACAAAAGCTGTATCAACTTTTTACAACAAATTTTGAAAGTTCTGACTGTTACACTTAAATATCATTGTTATTCAGAATTGTCTCCTTTGACTCTGAGTATATACTTGAAATTTGTCCATTCTTTTGTGGCGAGTAGAATTAAGGGAAGCATCTCATGCGTTCTTCTTAAGCATTCTTTTGTCTGAAGCATGCTTTCTAATTTTATATAATAAAAGTCAAAATTAACACTTTAAGCGCAACTACCAGGATGTTGATTTTACGCTAATGGATATCTCAGTTAATTAAAATCTACTTTCTGGTTTTTTTTAATAGGGTGGGAAGGAGCATGGTGTCCCAATACTGATCTCTGAAATCCATCCTGGACAACCTGCTGATCGATGCGGAGGACTGCATGTTGGTGATGCTATTCTGGCAGTAAATGGAGTTAATCTAAGAGATGCCAAACATAAAGAAGCTGTAACTATTCTTTCCCAACAGGTCAGTTGGGATGTGTTATTCACAGGCACATCTAGGTGCTTCCTTTGTTCCGCCTATTGAATTACCTTGAATTTTAATGTTCTCTGTTAAGCACAGTGTTATGCTAAGCTGCAGTGATTCCTGAAGCTGATTCATCTTACACTTAATCCTCCTGTGTCTTGGAATTTAAGGAGAAAAATGGTGGGTCAGCACTGGTTCGGTTAGACCCATGGATTGGCTAATGATGCTTCAGTAAGGCTGATAGACATCAGCTTGTTATATTGCCCCACAGAAATAATTACTTAGTGACATATGTTTTATTCTTTTATGACTGGACAGCTCCAGCGAAGCAATGTTTCTCCTGTACTTTGTTCTCTAGAATCTTCTTCCTGCCTTGCCTCGCCATTTTTGGACAGTTAACAGGTGCACTTAATTTATTGGAAAACTTACTCATTAGAGTTCATTCAACATAACTGTAAAAGTGTTTATAACAGTAAAATGTATTTGTTTTAGTAACCTAGCTCATCTCTGTAATCCTGTTGCATAGCTGTGCAGTAGTAAGTAAATTTGTAATTTTCATTGCATTTTAGAGAGGTGAGATTGAATTTGAAGTAGTGTATGTTGCTCCAGAAGTTGATTCGGATGATGAAAATGTAGAATATGAGGACGAGAGTGGACACCGTTATCGTTTATATCTTGATGAATTGGAAGAAGGTGCAAATTCAAGTTCTAATAGGAAAGATGCAAATGTGGATGTCAAACCCTCACAAGGTATGCCTTCTAAAATGTCTTACGTGCAGTTTAATTCTGAAGTCTCGATATGCAAACCAATTTCTGGAAAACACTGTTTTTATGTTCATTGTCAAATTAATCTACTATTAATTCAACTAACCTACTAGTAGGCTGTTGGCTCTTTTGGTTGGTCCCTCACTTATTGGCTTGGTTTACTTAGATACAACTGAATTAACTGAATTAATTTGTGGGGGTTTTTTGGGTGATTGCCTTTTCCCAAAGGTTGAAATTCAAATTTATTCTTACCTTTTCCTGACTCTGGTCTAGGAGTAGTTAATTCCCCTTAACACTTTAGGTATTTGAAGAAGCCAACAAGATATTTAGATCAGAGAGGTGTAGAAACAGTTCCTGTTTTCCTGCCATACTGTGTTCTGCTAAAACCCTATTAGCTCTTATTTTAGTAGTCATTTCAGCACACTTTACAGTTTCTGAAATAAGGCTCACTGATCTGTCCTTCCCAAGATTGCTTCTCTTCCTTAAACAAATTTTCTTTTTAACTTTCAGTGTTCGATAAGAAGCCAAGTATTGATGGACATGAAAATGGTGACCTGGGGAATTCAGTTGAAGCTCCATTAGAAGACACTGCACCCAAATTAGCCCATTCTGCTGAGTCTTTATCCTAAAAACAAAAAAAACTGGACAGATCCTGTCTTTGGGAACAATTGATAATCAATATTGACTGCTCCAAGTTGCATACACTAGTGTAGGTTGTAAAAGGATGATTAAATGTCAAAGGGAACTGTATTATTGTTGCCTGGAAAAAAGGCGGTTACCTCAGGGCTTCACTGTGAGCAATTCTAAATGTGGAAAACTGTCTTTTGCGTGACACACAGTAGTTATCTAACACATGGCATGTGAAATGAATTTTAATAATAAGCACCAAAGCATGGGATTTCTAAAAAGGATAACCTCATTACATTCAACTTTTAATCTCATTGATGTCCCCAAGGAAATAGAATAAGATGTGGACAGCTTCATTTTGACCCTTTGATGTTTTAAAGGGACAACTGATCTTCAGTTTGGTGTGAAACAAGCTTTAACTCTAGAAGGATGAGGGGGGGAATTCTACCATTGCGTCCATGAGTTTTTTTGTGCTTTGGATTTTTGAACCATAATTTTTAAAAGAAAGCTTCCCCCCCCCCCCCCGAATAGTAAAAAACAGAGCTTTTATTTGAGTAAAGACCATCAAAACCTAAATGGGACAGTGGAGCACTTGCTAATCGTGATCCTTCAGCCCATGATCATTTTATGAGTGAGATTTTTGGCATTGTTTCAGTGAATTCACTGCCAGTTGTTCCATTTGAAACTTGCTCCAAAAGTATTTAAACAGAGTATTATGGGGTTTTAAAAGCAAAATTAGTTTTAAAAATACTCACAATTATGTGGGCTCTTTGGTTGTGTGTTTTTTTTTTTTTGAGCATCATCAATTTAGTGTTCATTTGTGAATGGATACGGTTACCGCTAATGCGGAGTGGTTTGAGTTGGTCATCATTAGCTTGACCTTGTGAAATGCTGAGTGCTTTTGATGGGTACTGAACATGTTCATTTCACATTAAAATAATCATTAAAGAAGTGAAAGTTGAGTGCACAGTACCTTACAGGAGGTGCTCAGAATCACAGAGTGTCTGGCCCTATCTGTGTTATGTTATGGTAGTTGCATTAACCTATAATTGTCTTACTGTTGAAACAAAATGTCACTCCTTTTGTAAGAGCAGTGTATCTAAAAATAGCTTTTAACTGGTGTACATCTAAAGGCCCACGGCATGGCTGCAAATGGGAATGTTGAGGATGGTTTCTTGGCCAGTTTCTCATACTCCATTTGTAGATCTTGTGGTGAAGTGCAGCGCTCTACACATGCAAGCTCTACATTGTAATCGCGTTTATTATTTCAGCATGCAATGCCGGCTTTCCTGTTCGCTGCTCTGCAGGCTGTTGCACTGTAATGTGAAAAGATAAGATTTTGTACATTGAGAGAGGAACTAATGTGAAAAGACATCTTTACTGTGTCTGATGTACATACATAAGAAAAAAAACCTTAAAGGCCTTTAGAGTAACATCAACTAATCTTATGTTCTAAATTGTGATGTAGAACACAGTTACTTTGTCTCTCTTAGGAGTACTATATATATGTTTATAGAAAAAGCCTAAAAATGTATATACTTTATTCAAAGATTTTGCTATTTATAAATCCCTTAACTTTGCTATTTACATGATTGTTTTGTGTGTGTGTGCGTGCGCGCATGAGTTCCACTTACTCAGTGGAAGAACATTATTTGGTTAATTTTTTATAATAACCTTTGTCATACAGCATACTGTTGAAGGTTTTTAAAATAGTCAAAGCTGCACAGTTTTCACCAAACAGAAACTAGTATTTAAAAATAAAGCTGTGTGAAGAAGAAACAGATCCCCAGGCATGTTTCTTTTTCTGAAGCTTCAGAAGCTTGAGGACATGTGGGCTGCGTGTTAGCAGATGAATCCACTGCCATAACTTTGCATCGTGATTTGTGGTTTTTTCCCACAGTTACTCAAGCAGAGTGCACTCTGAAACGGTCTGTGGCCTCTCCTCTCTGTCAGAAAGGATAGTTCAAAGCCAGGTAGTGATCATCTTGTCTTTGAAAGTCATCGCTGTATGAAATCTTGCTGCAGTTGTAAGAAATGAGGCTCGTCCAACTAGTCTAGTAACTTTTTTAAAAAGACATTAAATTTGCCTGTACAGTTTCCCTTTATTTGAGGGAAGGGTGAAATTTTTAATTTATTCGTTCTTCCTTACTTCTTGGCACACCTTATTTTCCACTTAATGCTTCTGATCAGTTTTAGCCTGAAGTGGGAGAATGTTTCTAGAGTTACTTTTGTAACATTCCTTGTCCACCATTTCCTCATGATGCTCTGCTCTTCATCTTCTGGAAGTTGCTGGACCCTTTCTGTGCTCTTACCTTGTTTATTTTTAACTGATATGAGATCAACAGAAGGAACAATTGTTGAGGAAAATGACAGGAGTAGACAAATCAGGTAGCTGTAAATTATCACCAGATTTCCTTCCCTGCAGTTTTTCTAATCTTTGTTTAGAAAGCCCTGAATGGGAGGATTTTGCACAGATACTACAGTCTGTCTCCATGTGCTCCGTACTTCCTACCAGCTGATTTAACATACTGGTTTATTGTAGCCATACTGAGATGCTTAAAGATTAATACTTAAACAGAGAAAATTTTGGAAGTTGGGATTCCCAGATTCAATAGACAAAATGTGTATTCTCCCCTTTGTCAGTAACTGGAAGACTCAGTCCTGCTGATTCCCAGAGGTTGAATGAATTAAACTTGGAAGAATTTCCGAGGAAAGTCAGTATTCAGACTTCATTTTTATTTTTTAAAGTGTAAAACAGTTTACTTGTGTGTATATATATTTTTACTTTAAAAAATAAAATAATATTCTAAAGAGAATTTTGTGATTTTTTTTTTTTTTTTTAAAGTGGATAGTTCCTCTCCTATTAAAAAAAAGTCTTCAGTGAGACAACTGTATTTTAAGCTGAAGGTGGGACAGTGTTTGTTGGCATCTGGGACCAATGTTAATTAAAAGCATGTAAGTTAAGGAAAATTCTTTATGGCAATAAATTTAACTCTGATCAAAGGCTGTACGTAGTATTTCCTTTGTGGAAGTGTATTGTCAGCAGTGAAGAGGGTTTGTATCTGTCTCAATATATGTTAATCCACAGTTGTATGAAACAAAATCCAGGCATTTATTGTATCTGTCCAAACTTTATTACATCATGGATTAAATCTCATTTCTGTAGCAGATAAAACATTTTGCAACAAATGTATACATCTAGTCAAGCTGAGTATAATATATTAGCATGTCAATAAATATACTCTTCTCCATTGCAGTGATTTCTGCACCTAATTCAGACTGGTATTTAAATTTCTTCTGGTTTTATATATAAAATACAGACACCTAACCCTGTGTGTGATTGTTGAGCATGTAGTCTATACCTGGCCAAAAAGTTAATAGGAGGAAAACCAAAACTACATAACATTAAGTTTGGCACTAATTCAGTCTTGGCCAGCAATGGTTAACAGCAAATTGTGTTCTTAAAAAGATAGTTATAGGACATGTCTCAAATTTCATTATTTGAGATGCATTTTCTGCTGAATGTTTTCCAATAAAAGAAAAAAAGGAAATATTTTTATAATAAAGCTGTATAATAATAACGTAAATATTCTGAAGCCTTTGGCTGAGAAGACCTATAAAGACCTAGACCTGTCAAAGAATTAAGTCATTTGGGTAAAATTGTGGAAACTGTCTTTTTTTCTTTTTTCTGTCTGTTTTTTTGCTGTTTGTTTTCCATGCATTAGGAATAATAAGTATATTCTGCTTTTTCCACTGAAGTTACACTTGTCTTTAGGTTATATTTTTTAATCATGATATTAAAGTCTTTTTGTTCAGATTAAGTGTCTGTTTTATGTTTTGAATTGTATATTTAAAAAAATCATCTCTCACCTATACTTGAGTGGTCATCTTGCCCTAAAGCATCAAGTTCATCTGGATGAACAGAGAGATCAAATGAAAGGTGATGGTATGGTAACTGTAGGAGTATAATTATGGTAGTGACTGAGGATTTCTTGAGGATAAGTAAGTAGAGAGTAGAAGACTGTGAGGATAGGAACTGTTTCAACAGACAAGGCTAAGTCACGTTGGATGAAAGGATATATAATGCACAATTGGTGAGGGCTAGAACTGCAAGTATTTATTTTTTAGCTCTATAAAATTTTTAGAAATGTTTAGATATGGGTGACTACAGCAGATGGAGGAAGGAAAGGAGACAAAACTTAGACTTAGCTAAGCTGTCACAAAACAAGCAGAGGAGTAGAGGCAGCTATGAATGAAGACTGATACGGATGAAAACAAAAAAATTTCTTTATTGGCTGGCATCAAGGAAGGCCATTCAAAATTTCTCTGTGTCCCACTACCCTACTGAAGGACCTCAGAGGCTGCTTCTAGTGACCACAGTTACAGAATAGTCCTCGCCATTTTTTCTCAGAGGTCCACAGGTGACAAGAGAAATGCATCCTGCCTCAGGATATGTGCAAGGAGTCCATTTTTGCTGGTTAAAACCTCAGCTTGACAACCTGAAAAGAAAATTACCTAAACTATTTCAAGCTTGCCTTTTGTCCAGGATATGTCTTTTCCAATACACCGTGATTTCCTATTCTTTAGAAACTGTAGAAGTTTTGCAGTTGGAGGGGAAACCAGTAGTTGCGGTGGCAAATGTTTTGCTGGCTTTGAAAGAAAAAGTAATTTTTGAATTTTTTTCTTTGTTAACAAGGCAGTGGTTGCTTCATATGCTTCAGGCTTGCCTTGCCTTGTCTGTGGTTGCCTGGTGTACCCCTGCCACAGATGTACTTTGGTGTCTGCTCCTGATGCCCACACTCGTGCTGTGCAGGACGAAGGGCTGCGATGCCAAATGGCTGAAGAAGGCCAAGCAATGTTTTTTGAGGGTTTTCCCTTTAATAAGCGAAAACTTAAGTAATTGGGGTAAATTTTCCACACACTTTACAACTGTTTAATTCAATCAGCTGTCAAAATTACTTGGTGTCTCTTTGTCAGCCTTCTACCTAGCATGTGGAGACTTGTCTCTCCCAGCTGTACAGAGGGGAAGCATCGGAGCTGCCAGCGTTTTGAAGGCTCTGCAGGAGGATGCTATTCCAGTCCCCCTTGAGAGGTATGTTAGGAGTGCATTGATCCCTCAAAAATAATCCAGGAAAACTGGTTAAATTGGTGCTGTTTTTTCTCTGTAGCTTTCTACTGGAGATAACGACCATGTTTCCCTCATTAATTTTTTGGCACTCTGAATTTCTTCAAATTTCCTTTCTGAAGTGCAGCCTCAGCCATCTCCCCAGCTTCCCCTCCAGTGACTGCGGGGCTGCCGGCTCTCTGCTATCGGGTTTTCAATGGCTGGGTCTCAAATGGGAGGTTTGGAAAATGCAAAAACAAGCAAAGCAGAAGTACAAGCATTCACAGATGTGTTTTGATTACCCATAGGTGCTGGAAGTCAGGGGTGCTTGGGAGGCATCTGTTAGCTTTTCTGTTAAATTGCAAGTCTTCAAATTGTTAACAAATATATCTATAGTCTACTTAAGTCCTGTTGATTAAATCTTATCTTTTCCTATTAACTATCTAAATATTGGCATAGCTATTACTTTCGTAAAATGGAATAAAACAGAATGGCATGAAAATAATTTTTTTCTAATGATACTTTATTTGCTGTTGTCCAGGTGTTTGTTATCAATTTCTTTAGGAGAATGAAAGCATCAATGGTCCCGCTGCTGAACTGGAGTAGTTATGTATCCAGTCCACCGGGCTTACGCTTCTGGAAACGTTCTTGCGCTGAAAGCTTTTCCTTCTGACAAGACACGGGATGTCCTGGTTCCCTCCCTGTTGGAACAACCTGTGGTGAGTTTGCCGCTGTTGCCCTTGGCTTCTTTGGCTAAAGGTTGGTGAAGAAGGGTGCTGTGGGTTGCCCGTGCTGATCCTTTTATAAAAGATCAGAGCCTTCGGGTTACAGCCACAAAGGCACCGATTCCCCCTGGTTTTATTTATAATGTACATGGTTATTTATGTTGCTGTGGGAAGGGATGCCCAATGGGCGCTACGACTTAAACCCTGCAATGCGTACACACCTCAGTGTTGGCAGCGTTGAGGTTGGAACTGGGGAATAGGCTTTTTAAATATGATAAATGGGGATTTTTTTATAGCTCTCAAGTGAGTGTTACTGCACAGTTTCCTATTTATTTGATCTTCCTTTTTGTCCAGTGTGACAGTTCAGGTCTTCTGCTAATTTACGACAGACATGGGGTGTCATAAGAGTTCAAGGAGCTAGCAGAAATTTTGTAGATCTGAGATCTGTTGTGCTCCTAAGGTGATTATTTTAAATCCAGGTCACATATTACTAACTTTGAAGCTGATTTTATGTTAAAATGAAGGACATGGGCACTTCTATATTAGCAAGTCTGATACGCATTATGGTAAGTTAACATGGTTGTCTTGAGTGATCCGGTTAAATAGTCAAGTCTATTTTGAGCTATCTCAGTTTTATGCTATTTACAAAATCAAAACTTGCCTATTACTAAGTAATTGCAATTTATGATCAGAATCCTCAAGTTTTTAGTGCTAAGTAGTTGCATTTGTATTTAGTGCCAAAAGAGGGCAGCAGCTTCATTCAAATCTTCAGCATTAACCAGACTTGGAGAACGAGAACCTATTGTTTTCTGGGTTGTTCGGTGGTTTGTGTTTGTTCTGTTTTTTTAATTGAAAAAATGTAAAAAACCTTTATTCGTTAGAACTATTTCTAGTAACATGTACTCTTAAGATAACAAAGATCCAGTCTAGTTCACATCCTGTAGCAAGTACTTTGAAGGTGACACATCTTATGCTAAAAATCATACTCTGTGTCTGTGTAGCGTATGTACAAACACACATGAAAATTATAAAAACACACACAGACAATTATAATTTCATGGATTCATGACTTGTTAAAGAATGCTTAAATATCCGCATCAGTTACTTTAAAAATGAGAGTGCTCTTCTCTCTTACAAGCTCACACCCAAGCAGTGAAACTTTTTATCTCTGTGGGTGGATTAAGTCATTCCAAAAGAAGGGACCAAATGCACCAATAAAACGTGAAATGAGATAGCGGGTACGTTTGTAACCCCTCCTGCCTGCACTTTGCCAGTGCCCTTCAATCACGATATGCAACCAGCCTTGTCACATTCCTGCGATCTTTGCTGGAACAGGGGCTGCCTGTGGTCATGTCAGACTGTGGTGGTGGTAAGTGAAAAAAGGGAGATGATGCTTATGTTTTGCTCTAGCCCAGTTTCAGACAGAAGCTGCTCAGTCAGAGGAAAGAGGAAGGTCAGTTCACATTGGCCCACCATCATCTTTTCTCTGCTGCTGTTACTTTCCAGTCACCACCAAATGGTAGTGCAGTCTCCAAACCTTGTTTAACCAGGTGATCAAGGAACTTGTCAGCCAAATGCTCTGTGGCATAAAATATTTTATGTCCTTGATGCTGGCCCTTACACAGTGATGTGATTGCTCTATAAATGGGGGTGTGTGTGTGTGTGGAGTGTGACTTCATATGTCAAAATGTTACCTATCCAAATGAAATACATACCCAAAAGGGGTATCTTTTATGAATGCCATCTGCCAAGCATTTGTAAGGTGGTAGAAAAGCTATTGCAGCATTGTTACCAAAAGCGTGGCTCACTGTGACGTGGCGTGTCAAAAAAGACTTGTGCTGCCTGTTACGACGAGATGCTGAAAGCGCTCGGGTATCTGTGGAAGAGAAGTTGCATGAGCTGTCCACAACCTTTCCCTGTCCATCTATGACTCTGCATTTCCATAAAACAGGCATGCTTTATCCAGGTCACCTTATTCAAATTTTATAAAACTGTCTGTCAGAACAGATGGTGTCACTTAAGGATAAAAAGCTTAGCTATAGATGTGAAGGAAAGCTGCCTCCTTAAGTGAGGTCTGCAAGCATGTCTTAGTCTTTATCACCCCTGTCTTCTCTCCCTGCATGACAGAGGACTTTTTGCAGGTTTGAAATTGGTGTTTTCAAAGACATTTACATTTTTGTATGGGCTTGATTTGTTGCTACAGCTCTGGACAAGTGGCAGCATAGCTATCGGTCTCAGTTTGCCCATCTGCGAAATGGTTGTCTGGGCCACAGAAATTAAGATGTGTAAAATACATTTGTAAATGCTGAAGTTTCTAGTACATGCTCAAGATGTTCAGACCAGAAGCTTGGTAGCAGCTAATGTAACTTACTGTCTCTCTGCAGTCTTTTCTCCCCTTCTTTTATGGCAAGCATCACCATCTTCCCTGCTATCAGCCACTTCCCATGGAGCTCCCTGTTGCAGGTCAGGCTTCAGCCATTGCTGTATGTTTCTGTATCGTTTGTATGAAATTGTTCCTGGTATTTTTTTTAAGATGAGAATTTTGGCATTACTTTTTTGCCTACCTTCTAGTAGGCAACATACATGTGTTTTTAAAGTCTATGATTGTCTATGGTCATCTGATCTGGCTGAGAGAATGTCACAGATTTTGAACAATTTGCTATGTTGTAAGTTTTCTCACTCCTTTTAGTAGCTCAGACTCAAAGGAGGAAATGCTGGGTATTCAGGGGTACCGTTCCTCTTCAGGTGAGCAGATAATGCAGATCATTAAGGGAGCTTTTCTAGTAAGGTCTGTTAAAAATTTTGCGTCTAGACAAAATTATGGATTCCTGAGGTCAGTGCAGGGTGGTTAATCAAGACACAAAAGCTTTAGTAAAAGTACTATGTCATATATTTTGGCTTGTATTATTTGCTATGGTGAAAAGTGATGTTGTGCTTTAACAGAATCAAGTTGTCTCCTTCCTGGATTTCTCTTTTTTAACACCTGTGACTGTATAAAAATAAATGGGATGATAATATCTTGGATGTCACATGGCAGCTCAGTAGCTGTGTTGAGAGTGTCTGAATGAATAATGAATTAACTCAGGGCAGGACAAGGCGTTATTGAATAACCTCTGCATACTGTGGATGGCAAATGTTTTTTATGACTTGCCGACACATAATGTGAGACCAAGCCTAAACAAGTATGGTGATGTTTGAATGAAAAAGCCTCCAAATTCTCATGTCCAGACTATACAATGAGATAGCACAGAAAGTCAGATGTTAGGTGTCCTCCTTATCGTGGATAACATGAGTTTTCCCCAGCTAAGGATGTCTTCCCTCTTGTCTTTATCTAGTTTAGAAATACGTTATCTGACCCCTTCTTGCATGTCCTTTATGGATGGTAGGACTATACCAGGGGGGCTTCAAAAAAAGAAGCCCTCAGGAGAGGCTTCTATTTTGAGTTTGAAAGTGATTGTGCAGAAATGGCACCTTCTCCTTAAATAAGCATGTTCCTTGAAACTTATTCAGTCTTCAATAATTCATAGGCAGTGCTGCTGCTTCTTCATAACCTTGTTAGTCTTGTTAACCCCACACAGCTATGGCAGGGTAATTTTCAGTATAGGTATCAACAATGCTGATGAGTTTCAAATGAAACGATAAATTCTGCTTTCATTTACCCCATGCTGTGCTATTGCAGCGGAGGTTGGAGATCAGTACAAGCTTACATCATACCTGACATTGGAAAGAAAAGGGCAGTATAGAATTTTTATTATGGAAAATAATAAGGAAAAATTAATGCAACAACATAACCTTGTCATTCCTTGGGTCCAGATTGATTAGAGCCTAGGGGAGCCCTTCAGACTCACTCAAGACTCACTAAGTTTTGGAGTGAGGGTGAACAGAAGAATACTGATGGATTTTTATGAGGTTACTTTTCAGTGGGTGCCTGACCCTGCAGGACTGCTGTGAGACCACTGACTCCTTTCTTAGATGTCAGGAAACGCTGTTCCATATTTTTGCCTTTTTTTTTTTTTTTTTTTACTTGCCCCCCTGGAGGAGAAATACCGGCTTACCTTCCCTTTGGCAAAAGCCAGGACACAGACAAATAATGCAGTTCATTTCGTTTTTTATTAACTACCTCAGTAGTGAATCTATATGCGTATTTTTGAAGGTGTTGCTGAAATGCAACACTACTGTTTTAAGGTCAAAGGACGTTAGTGTAACTTAGTGTAAACAGTGTAATTTGTTATGGCTTTAGCGCTTCCTTGCTGTGGTTTTTGGATCCCTCAGAAATAGCGAGTGAGTCCTCACGTCAGATGATTGCCACCTGTATCATATGGATACAAATTTGGGGCTTACTGGGGATGTCGCAACAGAGCTGACCTGGGGGTTTCCCTTAAGGCTCCTCCCGTTCAGCGGTGGGTGTAGGTCAGAGGCACAGGCTCTGCCAGCGACTGATGCCAGCAACTGGTTTGCTCTGTGTTGCAGATGCAGGTTAGATCACCTGAGCCTTGAAAGGCCTCTGGTACCTTCTGCAATTTTCTGCATGGCCACAAGATCATTTTCCTCCAGTGCAATGGAGATGAGTCCTGGAGCAGCTCAGCTTCTGGTAACATGTCCAGAGAGTCTGGCAAGGATGGAGCAGCACTGAGGAGGGTGCAGCAACCCTTGCCATATGTCTGCATGGGCTAGGAGCCTCCAGCACCATGGAAAAACAAATCATACATGTTTTAATGATAGTGATCCACCAAACAGGTAAGCACAGTCAGGTGTCTGCTCCTGTAAAGGGACCTACAGCCTGGCATTGCCACACTGTGTAGGGAATATTTCGTGCCTCAGATGGGGCTCCACTAAAATCTGCCCACGGAGTGGAGAACTGCCAAATGGCAGTCAGTGGGAAAAATCTGAAGAAAATCTGTATTAAAAACTCAGTCTTTCTGGGGTTTAGCCACGCCAGTAATGCAGACAAGCCACGGGATTCAGAACCTGCTTTTAATGGTTGGAACCCAACCTCATCGTTTGGTGTTTTTTTTTTTTAAATAATGAAGCAGGGATCCCTCATTTAAAAACACACAGATGTAAGAGACACTGCCATGACCGCTGCCACGTTAGCTCAGTGGTTACAATACTCATCAGAAGGCAGGTTGGCCTTGGTGCTTTTCCTGCCTTCCCCCATCTGTGCAGAGACTGCTGTAGCCAGTGGGCTACTGAGCGGGTTGAGCTCATCCTGTGGATGGTGTCTGGAGAGGGAGGTGAGGCCAAGTGCTCAATCCAGAGAAAGACTGTAAAAGAGAGCAGGTGATACGGTAAGTGAGCAAGTAGGACATCTGTTGAGCTGGGGAAATCCTAGTTCCAGTCTGCAAGTCAAGGACTAATTTTAATCTATTGCCTGTTGGTTATAAAGATTTGGGTAGGTACTAAGGTTGTGTTTAATATCTGATGTTAAAACTCTAGCAACTAAAATAAATTGGGAAATACTCTTTAGAATTATACTTGATAGGGAAATAAAGCTTTTCTATTGAGCATTGGGAAGGTACTTGACAGAAGAAATAAGAATTCGCAATCTTATTTCCCAGTCTAAGGAGATGAGAACAAAGAACATTTCTATTTTTGCTGTGGTGTTTTGAGAACTTTTGTTGTAGTTGTTTTTTGTGGGTTTTTTGTTTGTTTTTTAAATATAATGCATCCTAAGCTGTCATTTTTGGGTTTCGGTTGTAGGTATTGTACATCATCTTTTATACTTTCTTACCTGAAGAGTCGCCTTCTTCAATTCCCTTGGTCAGAGACACGCACAGTTACAGTGTGTGACCTTGTTCCTGGCAAAGTCAGAGCCCTGCTGTCAAACGGCAGCTGGGACAGGCAGGCTCCTAGTGCTATGATCAGTTAATATTTAACCTTCTTGTGAACTCTGGCTTGGTTTTACTGTTCCAGCCTACTGGGAGTGTCTGCTCAGGAAAGAAGTTTGGTATGGAAATGCTATTGAAGGTCTCCATCGACCGGAAGGTCAGACTCTGTTCTCACACAATCTCTAGAGATGCTGGAGAGAGACCCAGAGCCAACACAGCCCTTCCAAGTGTGTAAATGTCTCAAGATGGTGCCTACTCTAATCTTCACTGTGGAAGGAAGATTTAGAAATGTTTGACAAGGCTGCCTGTGTTATACCTGGCAACTGGTTTTGATGGTGAGAACAGGCTGATGTAGACAAGCTGGAGTTTGATGTACCAGTATGTGAGAAGCTATTCAGAGGGTGAAAAAGAGGATGAGCCACTACCACTGGGAAGATTCAGGTAGTCTCCTTTCCTTCCTACACCAGGATTTAGTATCGCCACCACCATCAGGATGGAGAGACTACACAGGTAGGAAGTTCCCTTGCATATCTGCTGCTAGGGTCACTAAAAACTTCGTATTTCCTGGGGCCGAGGTAGAGAAGCCCAAGGCTTTTTATGTTAACCATCCTCCGCAGTCACTCAGACATGAACCGTGAAGGACCACAGCAGTGACCAGGAGCTGTGAGTGACTACAGAGCTGCCATGCTGCCTCCGTCCCTGTTAGCACCAAGCCACTGTGACACAGGGAGGCTGGAGATGTTTGGGGATTTATTTTAAGCCATCTTATTGCAGTTTTGCAGGTTTTTTTTGAGGAGGGGTGGGGATGAAGGCAAGGTGCAAGTTGAGACCCAACTTTTCATCAGGCTAAAACAGCTGTGTTAAGATGGGTTTGATTGGCAGCAGAAATGGACATGTACTACCACAACCCCTTTGGCATCTGTAGCAAGCTGCAGATGCACAAAGCACGCGGCAGAGGCATACGAAAAGGCGAGTATAATACAGGCAGTGTCATCCGCTGCCTGGTCCCTCCGTTGCACTGCTGCATTATCTAGGTGCCTCGTTAGGAGGGGAGGAGCTCCGATTACTGAACACTGCTTGTTTGTAAAGGGACAAGCCAAGCTCTTTAGCTGTGCGGGTGGAGTATTGGTGTCAGGCCCATCAGGAGGGCATCCTCATCCCTTCCCGCTGTACACATCCAGCAGCGGGGCTGGGCGCAGGAGTTTGGCTGTGGGCGCTTCCTCTCTCAGAGCTTACGGACAGAAAGGCCAGGCTAAGGGGGGCAAGGAGAGGATCTTTTCTTAGCCTGCCGCACTGGGGCCACGAACTGCAGCAGTGCAGCTGGCGCTTGCGCAGGGCATAGGCAACGCTGCTTTCTCACCCCGCGGGATATGTGGGGAGAGTGGGCGTGCAGCGATGATCAAGTCACCGAGTTAAGTAGCAGGCCTGTGTGAGAGATTTACAAATACCAGTGTTCTTTATTTACACAGACATGTAAACAACAGAAGGTAAACAACACCGCCCAGCTCGGTCTAACAAACAGGCTGCTGCTGTTTCACTTCAGGACCTGAGGTGTTTGAGACATTTCACAGAAACCGTATTGACAGCAAACACAGGAAGGCTACAAGGTTACCTTGACTCTTTCTTCTTTGCATGGGAATCGCATGAGCGGTGCGGCAACGTGAAGGAAAGGTACCACCGAGGCCACAAAACGAGAATATGCAAAGAAGCCGCTAAGAGCTCACCTTAAGGATGGCTGGAGTTAGCAGTATTTGTGAGTGGTATTGCTGCAACTAGTCTGTGCTCTGACAGCACTTCCCGTCCAAGGACCTGAAAGCACTTAGTGAACAAACTGAGAATCTTTGCAGCATCCTTTGCAAATTATCCCCAGTTTACACAGAAGGAAATGGAGGGCCTTCAGATAGCGAGTTTCCCAGAACTCAGGTTTTAGTGGTCTCGTCTCCCAACCTTGTGCCTTAAATATAGCACCATTCTTCCTTCCCAGAACTATATCACTTCTTGAAGTTTTAGGATACACTTTCAAATTCAAAGTGACACTCCAAGCACTGCGGATGGAAGGGCAGCGGATGGTCCCAGTCGCTACCAGAAGCTGTTTCACTTCAACAACGCTTCTGCTGAAAGAGGAGCCAGCTACTGTGCAACACATGGCACCCATCCCCATGCTTTTTCAAGTTTGTCCAAAACCAGAATTAAAGATAACATTTGCTGAAAAATAAAAACTATTTGAAAACAATTGTGCTGATGTGCTCTCTTGCAAATTTAACTGCAACAGTAAGCCATACACACACTGTGTTTTCCTTATTTGAAATATTTCAAATTGAAATGTTACACTAAATTTGTAAGACAGAAAAATACCTAGTGAAGCAATGAAGAGTTCGGGAAGTATGTTTTTTTTGTGTCAAGGAACAAATTTCCTTGTAGGTTAGCAGCAAAAGCATCAGCTAGGGCTTGAACAGGATTTAATTCTCAGCTGTAAATTCACATTTTGGTTTCACACACACTTCCTGAAAAAAAAAACCCAACAGATTGACAGGTGTTGGGCTTCTTTGTTTTTTTTCTATTGCAGGGTGATCACCATGGCTTGAACCCAAAACTGACTTCAGCCTTTCTACCTGTTGTTAACATGAAGAGCAAGTTAGACAGGCTCAGCTCATATGCTAGATCAAATTCAAGCATGTAAGGATTGCTGCTCAAAAAGCAGCTGGAAAGGTGGGTTTGAGCACAGTATTTAAATGCTCAGTGGCCTTCTCTTGTGCACTTTTACACTTCAAGTAGTTTTACTTCTTCTACCCTCCCAGTAAGAACTACACAGATGCCCTATCCTCAGTTATTGTAGGAAAGGAGATGAACTACTACAACTGTAAGATACACCATTTACAGCTGCCAGTACAACAGCAGGTAAAATAAAGATGGAGGAGGAGGCCATTTTTTTCTTAAATAGGCTTTTCTGCAATCCTTTCACTCCCCCAGGTGAAAAGGAAACTTAAGAAATTCTCCTTAAATAAAAGCTATGTACAAATTGCACACGTTGCAAATGGAGCACTGAGATCAGTTACAGAAAATAAGATGTACAGTCTTCACTGATAACATCTCTCTTGCTATAAACAGTGATAAACAGCATATGCTTTCTTCAGATGTCAGAACCCAGCAAGACTGCAATATTATGTACACAGGGCTTGTTTGCCTTCTGCCTTCTGCAGCAGAGTCCCTCCAAACTCTGTTTTCGCTTCAGAAAGCTATGCAGTGACGTTCCTGCGCACCACGTCTCCTGCTCGGCAGATCACAAGAGAGCTGTCATTGCTGTCTGGCTTATTGGTTTTAGGCAGTCTCTGGGCGTCGAGTAACCCTCGCTCCCAAGGGGATTGGGCTGAGGTTTCTGGTAGTCTGTGCTGTAGCTCACGGAGGTCAAAACACCATTAACTTTGGGTTTGTCGTAGTTTATGACACTCTGGGGTGTCTGGTAGTCTCCATTCCTGGTATCGGTCTTACACGAACCAGAGAAGCTGCCAGCAGAAAGGGAATGTTTTTGAGATGAGACGACAGGTACGTTGTAGCCATTTTCAGAGGGGAAATTATTTTCTCTTGCTATGTGCCGCTCTATGATGGGGGTGGCGTATTCGGGCTCTTGGCTGGTCAGGGGCAGAGCGTATTCGTGCCGGTTAGCTCTGTGCGGACAGTGATAGTGATTTTCAAACTCTGAACTCCCCCTTCTTCCCTCGTCTTTGGTGTCCATGGGTCGAAAAGTAGATCCTTTCCGTGTTACCGTCCCAGTCCCGATCATGAGAGGCTGCTGATAATCTAAAAGGAAGCATGAACTGCTCAATAAGGCATGGATTGGTTATTTTATGTATATAATACTTCTGCATAGCTAGGTATTTTATGTCAAAAAATGACTTGGTTATTGTATCAAACACATGGTAATCAGGGATGTGAGGAAACCTTTCCCCAACGCTGGTCCTGTAACCTCCTTCAGCAAGCAAGTGTTGCAGAACATGGCAGAAGCTCTTCAACGGAGGAGCTCCAATCCGCCACCTCTTTTCCTGCTCCCT
>NW_010533890.1:41302-46234 GCF_000687285.1 Phaethon lepturus
AGAGACATCTCGCAGTAGCTGACTGACAAGAAGGATGAAGTTAGGCGGAATGGCAGCTGAGAGAGTCAAGGGAAGCGTGAAAGGCGCTAAGCCAGCTCGGCACTGCTGCGGGCAGGCGAGGGAGGACGAGCCGTGGGAGGAGATGTGGGACTGGCGCTGCCGGAGGAACAAGGGAGGCAGGAGGGATAGAGCTGGGGCTGGGCAAATGGCCCAAGTAGGAGCAAGGAGCGAGATGAAGGAAATGCAGCCTTCAAGAAGCATGTGTTTGCACCTCTAGTCAGGGAGGCTGCCAGGCTGCTGTGTAAGAAGGAGATCTGGACTAAAAGGGTTCTCAAAAAATCCAGTAAAACTATTACGAGAAAATGCAACATTCTGAATTTCTTGCTTTGGTGCTAGTGACAATCTCTTATGGATACATACGGTGGCCTGAACAGCTCCAGTGAATGACACTGCTAAAGTATCATGTTTTGACGCAGGCGTGAAGAAGTTAGCTCAGTTTCTGTTCTGGCATCATGGCTCATCTGACATGAGCGTCGAATTTGATCCCATATGTCCTGTGAATCTTTTTGGCAGTTGCTGGCTACGTCCCAAACTTCAGTATGTAGGGTGAAGGTGTGATGATATCTCGCTGAGTGAGTGGTGCAGCTCTCCTCGGTGTCGCTGCCACCATCCCCAGCAATCTCCCTCGCCCAGGATGAAGCGTCTGGACTCGCTCCTGGCTGCCTTTGAGAAGCGGCGGGCAGCCGGGGATGCGACGGCGGGGCATGTCTTGTAGCACGTTAACCTCTATGCACGTTGCACACCCTCTGCGATTAAGTTATTAAACGGCACATTTCTGGGCTGCGTTCACGTTTCTATTTCAAGTTTCTTATTTTTAAGGAGACTGTAGGTGAAACGCTCAGGCTGGGGAGCTGCCTGGCCAGACTGAGAGTTGACTTCCTACATACAGCAGGGGGGAGGATGGAGAGAGCAGAGGCTCCCAGACACTGCCCGGGGAGCCAGATGACCATGTCTTGTGAGCAACCTTTATTCATCCCCTTTCCTTCACGAAATAAAACTGCTTTCTAGGTCTCTGCATATTTATATTGAAAGTTGCTGTAAAGGGTTGAAACCATCTTTGAAAGATATCCAGGGTAGCACCCTATGGAATTACGGTAACCATCCATTTGTTTTTTAAATGTATTTCTCTTACAAATGTAATGGAGACATTCTAAGGAATTTCTAAGATCTGGAGCCTGGAAACAGCAAATTAATCTTTCTGGAAGATTGCTGATCACTGATCCCATGAAATGGCTGGTCTCGCTAAGACTCTCCAGGCAGACTCAACGAGGCAGGGATAAGATATGCTAAAGAGGATGAATTAAAAAAAATAGCCCTTTGGGATGCAAATAGTATTGATGTGGGGATTTGTTCTATCCAAATAGTGACCTGGAGCCAAGGCAGCACAGGAGGGAAGTACTGTGGCCTTGTCTCTAAAAGAGTTCAGGCACTGGGAAAGCTGCACAGGGACCTCAGCACAACTTCCAGCTGGGCATGAATTCCCACCACAAACCAACTAAGTAATTTTTCTATTTGCTCAGCAGCAGCGGGCATTATATTTTGTTCCATTTCCAGATACATTTATGTTTAAATCAAAACACAAAAATTAGTCAGCAAAGGCGAACTCTCCTGTCCTAGGCACATTCTTGCACTGCATCCACGCCTGAATGCCTTCCACTGTTACCTTTGGCTAGAATGATTTCAGAGTCAGGAAATCTTTCCCAACAACTCCAAGAAAAAAAATTTCCAAAACAATGGTCTCTTTGCCCCTAATATATCTAGCTGCTTCACTATACGTCTGGGATGAACACAGATAAATGTATTCCTGGGCCTTAGGTTGCACGAGAGCTGGAGCTCCTAACACTGCTGGCCTGTCCCTCTCCCTCTTTGCTACCTGCGCTGCATGCGGAGCAAAATGAAGGCATTGCAGTGGAAGATACTGTTACCTGCCATGTCACTGGTGACCAGATCGAGTTTTTGTGGTGTCTCCTTCTCATTGTTATAGCTGATGGTAAATTCAGTTGACTGATGTCTGGTGAAGGGCTGTTTGATTTGTTTCCAACAACCTGTGATAAAGAAACAAAAATAGAAGGCTTATCAGCAAGTTAAATACTTAGAATAAGAAGACTTATCAGAAAGTTTAGGTTTTGGTGTACTCATTGCTGTCAATATATTAAAGTAGCTAAAAAGCAAAATTAAATTGGGTTGTTTGAAAAAAAAAAAGCGCCCCTAAATTTGGAGGGTGAAAGGAAAAAGTGAATCATCGGCTGGGATTTCCAAGTGAAAACAAAACTTTATAAAGGATTTTCTTGGCAAGAAGGTCTCGAACACCCCAGGTTCCTGCACTGATGTCTTAACAAAGTATATCAGTAAAATACCAGCTTCAAATCAGTTACATGTTTTGCCATTGCTTATGTGGCAAAAATAATGCTTAAAATGTCTTTTTTTCCAGTAGATTAGTATGGCTTCCATTTCCTTGATCTCTGAGCACTGACATGTATCAATTAATTTGTTCTCACAACATCCTTGTGAGACAGAAAAGAAAAAATCCACTGTGTCAGGTGCTTGCCTGGAGCCTGCGACAGGAGGTCTGCGGAGAGGTAGGTTTGGCTCCCAGCTTTCTAAGTCCCCAGCCTGGTTCACAAGGGCTTAGGAGCTTGCTTTATAAAGCACACACACTACAAATGAGCTGACTGGGTAAGAGGCTATCTCCAGTTTCTTGGGATTTGTCCTCATTAGCAAGTGAGAAAGGATTATGATGTGACCTTGAAAAATCATATTAGCAAATATGATGTTAAGTACAAATTAATTTTCTAATGAGGGCGAGCTGCAGTGGGTAACAGCATTCCTTCCACTGACGTCAGCACCTGCTGAGGGATGAAATTTTGGAGCTGAGCTATTGCAAGGCACTTGTCAAGAGACATGTGGATTGCTTAGTGGTTTCTTTTTTTAGGGAAAGCTAAGATTGAGAAGAATATTCTTCTATAGAGATGGCAGGCCAGGAACACCAGCTAAACCCCAGCTTCCAAGCTGATGGGAGACCCCCTCTGGAAAGCGTTACCGAGCAAGACAGAGACTGTCAATTCACCGGGGTTTTGCAGGCATCTCCTAAAGCAAAGTCCTCTAGCCTTTACCCTATTCAGGTTTTACACATGAAGTACAATTCACTATTGTCAGGCTTTGTAAGTACAGTCCCAACCA
The DNA here is from genome assembly GCF_000687285.1 of Phaethon lepturus. Lineage (NCBI taxonomy): Eukaryota > Metazoa > Chordata > Aves > Phaethontiformes > Phaethontidae > Phaethon > Phaethon lepturus. The sequence goes on from NW_010533890.1 coordinate 44,543, forward strand.
GGGAGGGCAGTGAGATGGAAATATTAAAGCCATAAAAAATTATTAGCCCTTGCTCTCCTGCAGAAAGGCAAACTCCTCTGCTGGGCGAGTGGGGAAAGCAAGCAGCAATTTTCTGCAAAATAGGGGAGGAGGGAAGGAAAGGGAGGGCACCTGGGAGCACTCTTACATGCTGATTTATGCACTTTGTATAATAGATCTTTTACTAATTGCCTTTCTGTCATAGAAACCAAATTATATTGTTTCTCAGGGCACTGTGCTTAAGATGACACAAATGGGACTATTGTTTGCCGTTTCCCTTATATGAAGTAGAGAATTTGAAAGAGGAAACATGGATGCTGTTTCAAAAGCGTTGCATGCTTAGTTGCATAAGCCCCTTCCCCTTGGCCCAATGGACAGGACAAAGCGCATGTTTCTACACCAACCTGATTTTTGAGCACCGGATAATCCGTAAGAAAGTCCTTTGGCTTCTCGCCTGCGAGGAGAGGAAAGAATTTAGAAATATCTGCACTCACAGCATTTCAGCTTCATGCCTTAGCTCCAGCAGAAGAGAGCCTTTTTGTTTAGCGGCTGAAGGCAACGCTTCACTTTTGGTTTCTGGAGGCCAGTGTTTACTAGGATGTAAGGCATGCAAACCAGGGTTTTGACAGTTTGTTTTTCCCCATCCATATGCAAGTTGTGAGTACCGGTGTTCAAATTTCTTGTGTCCAGCACTCATTGATTTGATGTGCCCCTGTCCGTATGTGTCACTCCAGGTTATGTTTTGGGTCTGCTCTTCTGAATTCTTTGGCTAGTTTACAGATTTACTGGGAATCCAGGACAGAGCTGGGTACTGCTAGTGATGAAGCAACATCACCAGAGCATTGCTTGTACTTCCAAAATCCCCATCTGCTGACAGAAGCATTTCCCTTGCTCTACATGCAACTGCAGGTTCATGTGAATGGACATCTAGCAGGAACCACGGTTAGCAGTGCTTCTTCCAGTCCTCTGACTTGTGAAATGAGGTGGCTTAGTTTCAGCTCCTTACAGCTGGGCTCTGCTTTCAGCCCGCCAGCTTAAGTGCTCTAACTTAAGGGACTGGGAAGCAGAAACATGACAGGATGGAAATGAAAGAACATGATCCAGATAGATAGCTCAAATCCTCCCTTCACTGAATTTTTACTTGGCTTTGCTGTGGAAACTATTCCATCTTCAATTGCTTTACACCTTAGTAGTTGTGGGTACATGTAAGCTGAAGAGAACAGCTGGTTACATTGCACTGGAAATTGGGGGGTGCAGTTCTGACCTGCTTTACCTTCATTTTTGTCCAACTAGGGGAGACGTACAAAAAGAAATACAATTTACAGACACGAGTTCTACTTAAAAGGACGACTGATGAACAGGATCAGTTTCCAGCTCCCTGGTAAAAAGGCTCTGGAAAGAGAGCATGTGGTCGGACGTGCTAGCTGGGTAGCCACAAATGCCTCCTGTGACAAAGGCCAGTATCTTACTTGCGTAGGGCTGCACAGATACAAATTCCGGAGAACAGGAACAGACACAGCACGATGAGGATGGGGACAATTATAGCTGTAAGCTTTAGGCCTGCATGAGGGGGGAAAAAAAAAAAAGAATAAAAGTTTAAAAGGCAAATTACTCTGAAGCTGGTAACTTTTACTACAGAGAATACAGAAAAAGGCAGAAAATCTTGCAGGAATG
>NW_010533890.1:46245-62449 GCF_000687285.1 Phaethon lepturus
ATGCTCCTTGCAAGAGAGCATGAAAGTGTAAAACTATGAAACTGCAAGACCACTCCTCGGCCATCCTTGGTTGCCATGTACCTATGTGGAACAGTGCTGAGACAAAGGAGTTAAATAGGCTTTCTCAAGGCTGACACTTGGCTTAACATCTATATGCATCCTTACAAAGAGCAGTTCTTTCTTATTACACACTAGGTAACTTTTAAAAAGCCACTTACACTCAGTTTTCAGTTGCTTATAAAACTGCAAAATGAGGCTGCAGTTTTACACGCCGTGTATCTGGCTCATGCTGAACTGGTTGAAATATTTCAGTCAAAATAGTTCAAAGATTTCCAGGAGTGGAGCTATGAAAAAACCTGTTTAGTCCCTGTTAAATTCTAACACAACATGGTTCAGAGCAGGGACCTGAAAATTAGCAGTGGGGTGGCTCTTGCGTCACTGAGTGCACCAGTCGCTATTCCTACAGCCGCTTACCAGGCTGTGAGAATAAGGTAGTACATGCGTCTACAGGGTATTTACAATTTAGCAGATGAAATCTCAGCAGATTTCTTTTTCAGTGAACATGGATACAATTTACCCGTACCGCTGCACAGATGAACTGAGCTTGCTCTTGGCAAAGACGGATGCAGTTTCGGAAGAGAGCTTCTTACAACCAGTTTGGTTTTTTTACAGAGACATTCCTACAACTAACAATTCCTACTTAATGGGTAGCAGTGTTTTGTGTAGTGGGTCTGGTAATTTCTGCCTGGCTATGGGTCCACTAAACAGTCAGTATAAGCAACAAATTTTGTTTGTGTGCTTTTTAAGCTCTAAGAAGTTAGTGCCACAACATTAAAGGATGAAGACTGCAAATTCAGGGAGAAGCGTGCAAATTAAGGTTGTCTGAGCCCTCATGAACACAGACGTTATGGACAACCATTTAATTACGCAGCCGTGCGTGGGGACCTGCTCTGGGAGGAGGCATAGTTGCGTAGAGAGAAGGTAACATTTTTGTGAGACCACTGCCTCACATATTACAAAAATTACAAAATATAGGAAGAGTGTGAGGAAGAGTCCCTCCAAAAAATGCTGACGAGTGCTAAGTATAGTTCCCTGAGCCAGCTACTGAGTGTGGCAAATAAACCAATAATGACAGGGAAACCAAAGCCTGATGTTTCACACATCAAGGAAAATTAAGGCTTTCAATCTCCTTCTGTGCCTTAAAACAAAAAGAACCTATCCTCCTCCCTCTTCTCTCTGTTGTTAACCTTTAATAAAATCTGACCGGAAAATAAAAGTTTTGGTTTGTGAGAAAGTCCAAAGTTCACCCAGGCTGGGTTGAAGCCATGATGCATCCTAGAGAAAATGCAGCACTAGGTAGCGTTACCCAAGTTATTTTCTTCCGATGGGATAGGCTCTGTAACAGTCCTGTCTTCTTTTCCAAGGGAGGTTTCTGTGCTCTGACTTGGTTTCTGCCACATTGAATGAGTAAATGAACTATTAGCTGCAAAAGAGAAGGGGGCATCAGTGGTAATGTGGTAGCACAAGGGGCCTTGGAGGCGCCATGCCTGGGGGGTGCTGCTTACCCCATACCTTGCATTATTCGACAACCCATCAGCTCAAGCTTCAATGCTATTCTTTGGTTCCAAGTTTGAGGGATAATTCGCACGTAACGGGCCACTATCGGAGGGATGAAGTTATTGCGTACTATGTCACCAGAGTTGGAGTTGCCCTGGAATACCTGCAACGAAATGTAAGCACGTTGTTTGCTCCGTTTTAAAAGTCTCTTTCTTCAAAGTGCTCCTGACATCCAACTTCAAGCATTTCATGATCCTAAAACTAAAATATATTGTTAATTTGGGATGCCACCACAAGATTTTCTGAATTGAGACCTCTGGAAAGAAATAGTCTTTTTAGTTCTGACAGATGATCACATTTTGCTGTTAGCTCTGAGAAGAAAGATTATCATTCTGTTTCAATTCTGTGTAATTTCTAGTTAATGTATGCTGGTGTAATGCTGTCATTTTTTATTTAATAGCACTGCAGCACCCTTACTTGGGCAACAGGAGATAAAAATGTAAAAAGAAAAAACTGAAGTGAAATATTTCTAGACATTTTAGTAAAATGGTCAGCTTTCTGTATCCAGCTTGAAGAGTGACTATTAACTACATGGTTGCATCTCCTTTTCCCTGCACTTCTACAGTATTTCCCAGAATCAGTTCAGCCCATGTACAGAACAGTCGTCCTTGCAAAATTAGTTCTTAGAGATGCTTTGGCATGATCTAGGAGAAATTAAAAGCCTGATGAGATAGGGAAGTGAGCTTCACAATCTTAGATAAAATGCCAGGCCACATGGGGTTCTGATGGGACAGGTTTTGTCACACACCTTAACTGAAACTAAGATCATATATAATACTTTCATAAGATTATTTGTAAATAACAAGTCATTGTGGAAAACTGAAAACCAGCAGATTTTAAATAGCTAGCCTTCACAATTCAGCCACTGCTAGGTTGCTTTTTCACTTTTTGGGTCAACACCTCATAAGTTTAGCATTTAAAAAAATCTTAAACCAGTTAATGATGCACAGTGACATTCCTTTCCATACAAGCTAAGAAAATCAGAGCTAGCAAGAAATCTCTTTACAGCTCTACCAAGTTTTTAAAAATTGCCTGTCAGGACTGAGGACCAGGTAGAGCCTTATCCTGAGGCAAGCTGAGCTCCCTCAGAAACGATGAGTGAAGGTCTGACTTTGAATGCTGTGGGTGCAGGGAGGGGAGCTTTTGCTTTGGCGTTTTTTTGTTTGTTTGAAAGAATATATGAGGTTTTCAGGACAAACCTGTGCAGCACATCGTTTGTGTGCAGGAGCTAGCTGCACTGCTTGTATCTGTTCATTGTTGAAGTCACTCAGGGCCTGTGAAAGCTGCTGCGTGGACAGGTGTTTGGGTGTACGAGCATTTATTTTATGTTCAGTTACATCAGTTCCTAACAGATGGGAGCTGTGCCCACTTGTGTCAGAAGAGTCTGGCCAGCGAGAGGCGGGGAGCGGCGCAGTCCCTGCTGACCACAAGGCAGCCGAGCAGGAGCTGGCTCCGCAGGCACAGCTTCACCAGCAGCACTGTGCTTGTGCCCAGGCGGTTGTTTTGCTTGTGTGTTGGGAGGGTGGGTGGGTGGGCTGACCATCCCAGTGCATCTGAAGCTGAGTCTCAGCTCTGCTGGTGCAGTACCGACCAATGCTTCTGCACTGGTGCAGTGTTCCTAGCACAGGCGAGCGCTGAGCTGAGCTAAAGACTTGCCCGAGCAGCCTGTTATACAGCTTTAATTACACCATATTTTATTTTAAAAGAAGGATACACACATACACATGCCTCCCTGCGTGTGTGTCGCAACTTGAGCAAGCCCTGGATAACATCCTTGTTTCGACAAGCTCGCTATCTACTCCATGGCGGTAAATTACACTGGTGAAGACAACCCAAGTCTAGACAAGTCTGAAACTCCTAATCTGTCTTGACAGTGAAAGCCTGCCCTTCAACGTCAAGGCAGTGTACGCATTATTGCTCTGTGTTTTCCTACGCCTCCCACTTTCCCTTACCTTTTCTTCGTTGCTCAGGATCCCCTTGTAAGTTCTCCATTTCGAGTTGTTATTTTTGTAGTTCATTGTAAATGTCTTCACATAAAAGTTGAAATTCAGTGTTGTGGATCCAGAACCAGTGGTCTTAATCCCTTTTAACAAAATGCAAGATACATTTTCATTTGTTAAGTGTCTGTTTTAAAGTTACATTTTCAAATGCAAACACAGAAGCCAAAACAATTTGGAGAACTTTGCCTTCAAAGTCTTAATTTATTTTTCAAACTATGTTGGAATTGAGTTTAAAAGTTCAGTGAAGAATGGAAATCAGTTTTAAATTGTGAATTTAGAGCAGTGGAATTTTTAACAGAGCCCAAATTAATGACTCCAAAAATGGTAATTGCTTTTTGATATTAAGGTCCATATCAGCAATCTTTACATCTTTAGCAGCAACTGTAGTTTACATTTTTACAACTAAACCAGGAGTTGGAAACAGGAATTTGTTTCACCTGGGCCATAATTTTAAAGGCTATGACTTTAATGTTTCTTATAGATTCCAGAACTGCATCACTAATAGGTCATAAGCAGTCATTTATCATCCATCCAGACTACAGGTCCCTCTGTAAATATTTTGTTCTCAGCCTACAGCATGTTTACAGATCAGGCATACATGACAGTTGAGTCCAATCCTATATCCCTATAGGAAGACCAGTCTTATAAATAGCAATGATTTCTTGAATATGAAAATAATATTCCTCAATGCAGAACATTTCATTACATTTAATGAAAGAAACATTGCATTAGTGCATTATTAGCTTTTCAACTGCACTTAGTTTCTTCTCCAGCTGAAACTCCAGCCTATAATAATCAGACAGTGACATACCTGTTATTCTCCTCTTCTCTCCCAAGTCTATCTCCAACCATTCACGATTGCTGCTGTGGTTAGAGGCCCAAGCCAATCCTGGGACTTGAAGCCAAGCCTTGTCGGGAGACCACTGGAATAGTTGCCCAAATTCATTGGTCTCCTCCCAGTAGGAAGATGCAGTAATCTGGCTCTTGGAGAGGAATCCCTCTTCCAGACTGAGAGATCTATTGCAGCCTAGGAGTCCCCAGACAGGCAGACAGAAGGAGTTATTTTGTGTTTTCACAGCATATTTTTATATTAGGCTAGCAACATATGAAGACCACCCACAACAGCAAAGTCAGATGCTGCTTAATCTAATGCTAGCTGATGCTGTCCGTTAGCTGTGGTGTTTGCCAGTCAATCTGTAGTGGATGATCAGTCCCAGAGTACTGTGGACCCTCTCCTTTACCAATTTAGTTCCTACATACATGACACCTGCTGACTACAACTGCTATTTTTAACTTGCCATTTTGTTTTTTAATCTCCACAGTTTAGTCTCATTCATATGAAGACTTGTTATATTTTAAATTTTCCTTCTGAAACATAATATTTATGTTTCAAGATTGGCATTAACTAATTTTGCTGTACAAAACATTTCTCAGATGAAGGCACTGTACTGAAAGGAACATATTACTGTAAATATTTCATGAGTCTCACCTGTAATTAAGGCTAGGAAAGTTACTCATTAGAGAAGCTCCTTGATACCACTGCCAAGAGGTGATATCATGAAGATAATAGCTGCAGGTAAGTATTACAAACTCCACCAAAGAACCCACAAGATTTCTGCATATCAAGGCCCTTCAGAGAAAACAGGCCAGTGGAATAAGGTTTCAATGAAGTTAAAAATAATTCCCTGGCAGTTTCAAAGGCCTATACATGCTCTACAGTTTTCAGTGGAATAGTAAGTGATTTTACCTCAGTTGACTGAAATATAATTCAAATGAACGAGTGCGAACTTTTCCCCCCTCTTTCCTGCATTTTATGCAAATGAACAGCTTGACAGATTAAAGATGCTTTTGCATCTTGGAAAGTCATAAACAAAAACTCGTTCTGTATCAGTGCAATGTAAATATATTTTCATTCCTCTCTATGTTTTCGTTCTCTCCTTGTATAACGAAGATGGAATTTATAAATGTCTGAAAAAAACCTGCTTTCGTTTTCTGCCACCTAAGGTACATAAAAATGGGATTGTCTGATTGCCATTTTTTCATATGCTAGCACCAGAAAAGTAACAGCAGAATACTATTTCATCTTCTCATTTATGTGAGAATGACCTATTCCTATTGTCTACTTTTCTCTAGCTCACTTCAGATCCCTTCAATTTTTTTATTCCACTTGCCGATTTAAAAAAATTGCTGTCCTAAAATATCCTTCCTAGACACAGCCTGACATTCTCCTGATTGCTTTTCAAAACTTCTACAGAAAACACTTAAATAAAAAGGTGAAATTTGAATAGCTAAAAATAAAGCCATTATTCTTACCATTTGAAGTAAATATAAACCGCTTATCTGACAGTGAACCACTGTAAGAAAAGAAAAAGGTAATTCAGCCTTTCAGGAGGCAGTCATGGGAACGCTGAAATACAGTTTCAGAATCACTGTTTATCTAGCAAAATATCTCTGGCCACATAGTGCTTACTTTGCTGGCGGGGTGCTGACCCCTGTAAGAGCACTCTTGGGCGTCTCTCACCGTGACTGAATTCAGGTCAGTTTTTTAATGGTTTTGAGCATTTGTTCTGCTTTAAAGGGACCCCCCATCCCATCAGCCTGTTACTCTTGCAGCACGCTTCTGCTTTTCCCCCCTGCACAGGCCCTGTACTGCTGTGGGAAGGCTTTCCCCTTCTGCTCCTCAGACCAGCAACACAACAGCATTCCAAAGAGCCAGGAATGGGAAAGCTCCAGAGCCTGGAGCTACTGGTGGTGCACTGCTCCAGCACCGGGCCCAGGACCCTGCTCACCTACAGTAGCTTAAATTAGAGCAACTTCACTGAAATCAGTGACTTCCTATTAGTCTAAGCCCACATCTAGTTTGAAGAAAAGCCAGCCTTGAGCGCCGTGGAACAGTTACGCGTCATGGTGACTAAACCACGTCAGCTCTGACCGTTCCTGCCTTGGCTACAGGTCTATCGCAGCCAGACTGAATGAAAACCACTCCTTGTTTTAATCTTTTTTAACCGGTGGGAACCGGTTCTGTTATAATCAGGACCAACAGCTCCCACCAGGAACGGTTCTTTTTGCTCCATTAACAGGATCACGTCTACGGGTCCCCTTTCCTTCCTCCGTCTGACATGGACTGCTTTGCTTCAGGAGAAAAGCCATTTTTTGCACCACTCCATACAACCCTGCACAATGTAGGACAAGATAAAATCACCACTGTGAGGGAATGCTGAGCTTTCCTTGGCCTCCCATGGAGCCACTTTGATTCCCATCGAGATACCCCTGAGGTTTCATTCCAGAATTGATGACTCTGACTGCCTAATTAAAATAAAAGACCAGGTTTTAACGTGAAATTAGTTTGGGTTTCTTAAAAATCTGACCCCTTCAACATTGCTTTGATTAGCTGCACGCATCACTTGCCCCTTTTGAAAAGCCAGCGTGACCGAGCAGTAAAACAACTTCTGCATTTAAGCATTTAAGACAAGACAGCTCCCTTCCAGGCTGCCTTTTGTTGCTGGCCAGGAAAATTTCCCCCGAGGTACCGTCTGTGGGCTAACAGCGGTGGGCACGGCTGTATGTTTTGAGAGCGCTGCAAACGGGGAGCGGGAAAGTGGTCTCATGTCAAGGTCAAAAAAACCACTGCTGCTTTTTGTCACTGAGGGAAAACTTAAGACTGCAGGCAAACGAAGCCCTTCAGAGATGACGGAAAGCACTGGGAGGGAGCCGATTTATTTGGGCATGTAGGTGGTAGAGTAACTAGAAGGAATAAAGCAAGCTCTGCCTCCCACATCTTCCCCCCAGGCAATCCTCAAGGGCGATCAGATGTGCTCTGCTCGCTGCAAACCAGTTTGACATTACAGCCAAAACAGTTTTTGCTTTCTTAGTGAATACAAAGCAATCCATTTCAAGAGGAAAGAAGAAAATAAAACCCTGTGGTGATCAGTAAAGCCTACACAAAACAGAAATCACAGCGCTGCTTGAACATTTATTTATGAGATGATGCTTTGTAATAAAAAACTCACTGAGATCCCTTTCAAACAGAGGTCTACAATTTTAGCAAAGAAAGGGAGAAGTTTAGCATTTCTAAGGTCTATAAAGCTATGAAATCAAGCTGAAATATTTCTGCTATAACTCTGGAAGTCACTGAAGAGGACAAACTAATTCACTAAGTGGTAATTCATCAGCTTCCTAATGTGACAGGTGGCATTTGTCACACAAATTTCACTTTGTCCTTTAAGGAATGGTATCACCCTGGCTTCTCATTTTCCTGACAACCTTCAGGATCCTGCCTTGCCAACAGTACTGGTGGCAGGACTGCACGGGAGACCTGTGCTGGTAGCTCTGCAAAAAAAGGATGCTGCTTCCCAGAATAAATTTCTGTTAGCATCAAATCCTTTCCCTTCCTCCAGAGTCGGTCTCAAGCAAGCTTTTTATAAGCAGTGCAGGTTAACCCCAAATCTCATCTTTCACAATTCATGAGCATGCGGTCTCTCCCATTTTCAAAGACAAATGATGTCACGCGCGCAGATGTACAGTCACAAGCCAGGTCGTGTTACCAAGTTAAACCCCCATATATTTGTACTGTGGCATCAGGACTGCCCAATAAATTCAGCCACTTGATCTTCAGTATAGCATTTGCGGGTGCAGGTCCATGCATGGATCATGACAACCGAAAGCCTCACAGATGCTGGAGCATAACAAGCGCACTGAAAAACGGAGGCAGGGAGGCCAAGGTCAGCTTTTGTGGGCTCATGGGTGAATGAGCTGTAACTCCACCACCACATCACGACACAGATATTTAACAGCTCGATGCACTCCAGCAGCAGCTTTTGATGAGGTCAGTTTCAGCTCAAGTCACAAAATAATTTAAATTTTTAATACTGAAATCCACTACAAATGAGATTTTTAAAACTTAAGTAAGCTTTTAATTAAGAAAGTCTAAAAAGCTCTTAAAGCAGTGCTGTCTAAGCACTGTTTTTTTCTTGACAGCACTGGCTGCTCCGCAGGTATTACTTGCAGCGTGTGGGCATCCTGAGTACAGGGACGTCATGCAGCTTTGGAAACACTTCTTGCAAAAGCCTTTTTAAAGCATGAAATGCATTGGTTTGTTTTCTTAGTAAATAGGCCCACTATTTCTAGGAACACTTTTTCATGTTTTGAAATAAAATGATTTCCCTGCATCCTCCAGTTTCCCTCTCCTGGGATAACGGGCTACCACCAGCAGCTCATCTGCTCCTGGGATTGTCCCAGCTGCCAGGAGCAGCAGAAGCATCCCGGGAAGCGCTGTGCTCACACTCCCATTTTTCTCAAAATCTGTGCCATCTAGTTTGCAGGCATCCGACATAGTAGGACCCGGGTTACCTACAGCTCTCTGTATAATCTGTAGAAAATGACGGTTGTCTCCTCAGGGCACTTCTGTCCCTTCGAGATGTGCATCATGCTCGACGAGTGCCTCTGTCTGCCCCGGTACGCAGGAGAGCTAAGGGGGCTGCGCTCCTTGGCAGGGTGCTCTTTCAGAGGGGACTCACGTTAAATGGGCTAAACCCGAGCCCTGGAGGCTGGCTTCAGCCTGGAAGTGCACGTTCCAGCTCTCCTCCAAGTAAATGGGAGTTTTCCCACTCAGAATCACAGAATCATTAAGGTTGAAAGAGACATCTAAGATCACCAAGTCCAACCATCAACCCAACACCACCATGCCCACTAAACCATGTCCCAAAGTGCCATGTCTACACGTTTTTTGAGTACTTTCAGTGATGGTAACTTCACCACCTCCCTGGGCAGCCTGTTCCAGTGCTTGACCAATTACTTGATGTAACAGAGATGAGTTTGCATCTCTTTGAGTACTTCTATTACCCATGTGAAATGTATAGGATATTTTGTGAATAGCAACATTAAAAGGATGCTTGGCAGTTAAGGTGATAATTATGCAAACAGTGTTTTTCCCCAGCACGTCTACATTGGCTGTGTTCTACGCTTCATTTGTTGCCCACTAGCTCTCATACTGTGAAAAAAATACAAATGGAAATCCCAGCTGCCTTTCATGAGAACATTTCATGCGCTACTGTCTGAGTTAGTGACTCAAGGATCACGAACATACAAATGTATGTAAATGGTTCTGTAACATCTTTGGTTAAGGCACAAAATATTTAATTTAGGGTTTCACTAAGCTGGCATGTGTGATGGAAAGAATTTGTATTATTTATTTTATGGAAACAAATGGAGCATTGTTTTATGTTTGGTGCCTGAGCTGAGCTTTCAGTTGTGCTTTGTTTGAGACAACCTTATATTCATTTTCTTAGGCAATTAACTTTCAAAAGCGACATGTGTAAGAAAAATAGAAAATATTTAGGCTTTACAGGCCTTCCACTAGTGGTCTACATGCTACCCACCTTTGTATACTCCACTGCCATTATATATAAAGCATTTCAATCTGTGCTGAAGTTTAAGCACAGCAACAGACCAAATGAATGTTGAGGGTTTTTTTCCCCCATGAATGAAACCATGACTGTAAAATTGTCAGGATGATGTGGAGAAATCATGGGGAAAACAGGAAAAAAGTATAAAAAAACCCATATTCCCTTAGCTCTTGTAGCCTATGGGACTGAGGAGATTTCCCTTCCTACAAAAAATAAAAAGCCTCAGGTAAAATCCAGATAACGTTTGAAAATTAAAAAATATAAACCAACAGGAATGACAGAGGCAGTTGCTAGAAGGGCTTACTGTGTTGGATAGAGATTAGAGGATTTATTTCTACTTCAACAACAATGCAATTAAAAGTCAGAAGATCAGTGGTAAATATAACACCCTTACTATAAATATTCTAAAAGAGAGAAAACTCTGAACATGTCAAAAGCACAATGTTTAAGAAGTTGTTCGCTGAATCCCCTATGGCTCAACAGCACTTTTTATTTATTCATTCTTCCTAGCTTTTTTTTAACCTTTAACATGAATTTATCTTGATTTAGTAGCACATTGATTAAAGGTGTTTGGTGCAGAACATCGTACTTTCATGTATCTGCTAACAAAGTAATTTGCAAATACGTTTTGGAAGGAAAAGACGAAAAAAAAGAAGATAATACTACCCTACACGGTACAGAGACACTGAAAACTTGGAACATTTTGCAATATCTGATGCCAACACCATTTTAATAAAGCCGCAGAAACAAAGCCCAAAACCCCCTAGACCCACAACCAACATCTTTTCCTCCCCAAAAGAGCATCCCCACCTGCTTCTGCTATCTGGCCAGGGCACTGTGGCCCAGGGGCTGCTCCTGGAGTCAGCCCTGCCAGCGGTACTCACTCGTGTGAGGGGATGCCGTTGGCTACGACGCCTTCGTAGCGGCTGATGCCCTTCTGCTGGGTGATGCTGATCTGACCGCCCAGCTCGTCCGCGATAACGCCTGCATGGATCGCTGACTTGCACAGCAGTGAGGTCTGAAAGGCAGAATCCATCAGAAGCCAAAGCTCAGAGCATCAATCTGACAAACTGCTAATGCTTTTACTTTCAAGCCGCTATTATACAGGTGTTACAGCTCATAAAATCTGGCAAAAGCTCAAGAGTAATAAGGGGGGGAAAGGGGCAGAACAGTAGTCTTTGAAAAAAAAATGTTTCCAAAAGTCACCTTTTTTTTTTTTTTCCCCCAAATGAAAAAGCAAATAATCTGCTTCTGAGAAGGTGCTGCGAGGTTTTAACCTAATGAGTACTGTGTCACTCTTGGGGGAAAACAAAGTCAAAGGCAAGGCATCTCTTCTTTGCAAAGAGAAAATGGTAATTACTTGATGGACTTGCCTGAAGGCAGACCCATCTATTACTGCGCCCTAGGATTTGAGTCATGGCGTACATTAGGAAATCTGGCTATGTGGTGACTGGCTGCCGTGGGGTTTTGAGTAAGTATAGCCCATTTGCCAGTGTCTCAGGTGGGATAAAGCACGTATAAAGAATACAGGCGGGATAACTTGTGTGCCAACTAGGTGGCAATAACGTACCACTGGGCTAGGACAGAGCAGAGAAGGGCCAGCGGAAAGGTGCAAAGGAGACATTCCCATTCACACGGGGCCAGCTGGGGCTACGCTACTTGACAAGCTGGGGTGCTGGGCTGTCCCCTCGAAGGAGGGCTGGGGACAAAGGCCGCAGCTCTTCAGGGGAGCCCAGTAGGTCGTTCACATCAGAAAAGCTGAATCCCCTTTAGCGGTGGAGGAAAAACTTCTTTCAAAAATTCCTCAGCACAGATAAAATCTGCGTGAAGTCATGCCATGTGCTGCTTTTCTTTCCTAATCACCCAAACCGAAGGGCAGGAATAACTCCAGCTAATGAGAATGTAACATGGCATTTCTTTGTTTTTTTCAGCTCTGCCACTTTCCTCTGGAGCGGCATGCTCGAATAACTGGATGAACAGGTTAAACGTGAACACTTTTGTGTTCTTTTTTGGAAACGCAGCAACTGCTGAGTATTTGTGACAGAGTGGGATTTTACTTCAGTGGTATGGTTAAACTTACTCCACCGTGAGAGACGTAAAGATTTCACAGGCACAATGGGAGGAGAGCCCAGTGTGAGGGGCACAGAGTGCAGAGCACTGTGTGATACAAACTGGATAAATGCAACCACTCAGGCAACGTCTTTGCTTCAAAAAAGGATCAGTTAAAACAACCCAAGAGGTTGGTAGTTATCAGTGGCATGTGATTAGGCAGTGTATAATATTTATTTCATAACAGCAGATTGCTGGGATACTGCAGGCATAATCTTAAAGAAAATTTGCATGTTACTGAAATGTTTTGGGTTTTTTTCCTACAAGAGATAACTTTAGAAAAGAAAAGCACACGGGCTCCAAACAAGTAAAAGCTGACGTTGTAGGAATATTTAGAACATGGGTGAGCACTGCCTCAAGAGGGACAAACCCTATGCAAGGTTTTCCCAGAAAGACAGAAACCGCAAGTCAGTAGGTGTATTTGACAATCAGTGAACTTTGTTCTCACACAATTGATTGGTCTGTTTGAAAAGTGCCTCCGTATGCTTATATACGGATAACATACGCATATACTGATAATAAAAGGTGTATCTAACACAGCTGGGAAGATTTACTGACAAAAGTCAAGCAGCAAAAGTTGAAACCAAGTTGTGCTATGCTTCTCTCTTCTGTCTTTATAAACTTCCCCTCATTATCCTGTGTACTTACATCTCTGTATCCTTCGCCGATATTCCCAGAAATGTCACCTGCTATGTCTCTGCAGCCAGCAGGACAGTATCTGCTGTAGTGAGAGAAGAGAGGCTTGCTTAAAATACGAACTGTAGTGATGATACACAGAAACAAAATTGTACAAAAGAAATGCTCTGAAAGCGATAAATATTTCAGCAGCAAGTTCTGGCTGATGGTTAGTGAGTCTGGGAGGTAAATAACGGGCCCTTGAGTTCATCAGCGGACTGCACACAGCAGCACACAAAGAACCAGAAAAGCAGTTTTGCAAGGGCATTTCTGTTTCATTCTTAGGTTTTAGAAATGCTACCATGCAAGTTTTCAGCACAGCCCAGATAAGAAGCCTACATGCACATCCAGACAACAGCCAGAAGAGCACAATTTATTACCATTTCAAATCCTATCACAAGGTTCAAGGAACCAAGAAATTATAGCTTGTCCTCAGCTAATCTTGTATCAGCTAGGGCGTGCTCTGCTCTCAGGAGAAGCACTGGAATTTGAGGCTACTTTGAATTTCAAAGCGGAAACTCTTTTTACATATGCCATGTATATGTATGCCCAAATGAGACTTGCTCCGCAACTCTATTCCCTCGTTTTTCTGGGCTGCAGACTTCCATTCTGCACTACTGCTTCTCAGAACTGAGCCGTGGACTATTATAGCATCAGAGCTCAAAAAAAATCACTTCTGCAGAAACCCAAGACTGTACCTGCCTTATATGACATTTTCTAACAATTGGACCAGATGACAGCTACAGCAAAGCAAGCCACAGCGCAGAGAGCTGCAAACCTTTACCTGTATTCAGCCTTTGTGTAGTGGTTTGCTCGTTCCAAACACGTGATTAGATCTGTGAAAAGTTTACAAATATCAATCCCCATTGCAGGACATAAAAATACAGACAAATATTTGGCTACACATGAAATTACATGTAAAGATCTCTCTGTATAACACTTAAGTAATTTTATTAGATAGAAAGCAACAGCTATGGTTTTCCCTCATTCTTTTCATCTCCCTCTCCTACTCTTCTTACATTTTACACCTTCAACAAAGTTGCACAGACCTCCAGAATATTACATGTAGGGATCAAATCTTAATCTCTCCTATCCCTTCATCCTATCACTGAGTGGTAGATGGAGTCCAAAATACAGTGGAACTTCAATGAGAAAGTACCCAGTTTCTCTTTCACTGGGCCTGTATTGCAAATTGTTCAGGTAAGATTTCAGCAGCTATTATATCTGGTTAATGTTACAACTGCTTCTTCCACACGTGCTATTAAAAATATCATGGTTCATGCTGATATGGAAATATTTAGGACCAAACATTTGGGCTAAAGTCTGTGTGTGTAGAGAAGATAATGAAATAGGGGGGACTATGCCACTATCACAGAATCATAGGATAGTTTGGGTTGGAAGGGACCTTTAAAGGTCATCTAGTCCAAGCCCCCTGCAATGTGCAGGGACATCTGCAACTAGATCAGGTTGCTCAGAGCCCCGTCCAACCTGATCCTGAACGTTTCCAGGGATGGGGCATCTACCACCTCTCTGGGTAACCTGTGCCAGTGTCTCACCACCATCATTGTGAAAAATCCTTACTATCCTCTATCCTCTTTTAGTTTAAAACCATTACCCCTTGTCCTATCGCTACAGGCCTTGCTCAAAAAGTCTATCCCCATCTTTCTTACAGGCCCCCTTGAAGTACGGGAAGGCTGCAATAACGTCTCTCCCTGAAGTCTTCTCTTCTCCAGGCTGAACAATCCCAACTCTCTCAGTCTTTCTTCATAGGAAAGGTGTTCCATCCCTAACATCATTTTTGTGGCCCTCCCTCTGGACCCGCTCCAATGGGTCCATGTCTTTCCTGTGCTGAGGGCTCCAGAGCTGGAGGCAGGGCTCCAGAGCTGGAGGCAGGGCTCCAGGTGGGGGCTTATCAGAGCAGAGTAGAGGGCCAGAAGCACCTCCCTTGACCTGCTGGCCACAATCCTTCAGTACTTGTGGATTTCACTTTACCTGGATGATCACTACTGGCATAGGACAACAGAAAGCCTCGTCCTGACACATGGGCTCCACTCTCAAAGTGAATAGTTGCTTCATTGCTATCCAGAATGATTTCTTTGGGGACAGGCATCACATTACCACAGTATGGCCCTACAGACAGAACAAAGAAGATTTCAAAAGTTTAGATGACATAATTAGGCTGGAATATTCTCATGATTAGCAAAGAGTTTCATAACACACTCATTCTCCTTCAGTACCAATCCAAATGTTGACAAAAGGGTTTTGGCTTCAGTCCTTTATGGGTATGAGCTCCAAAGTTACCCTGACAAGGAGTGGCCAGGATCCAATTGTCTCTCCATGGTAGCAATTCCAGCATCCAATTCTCTCATCACATAAGCCTTAAGAGAATGATTAATGCCCTTAAGTCTTTGAAGTACAGCACATTTGCAACCAGCAGTAACTCATTAGAGAAAAGAACAGAACATTCAAAGGCAATCCAAGGGATCTACACGGGGTCCCCTAGATAAACTCTCCAGGCACATACAGCTGATGCTGTTGTAGCACAGCAGCCATTCAGGAAAGATTAAGGTCACAAACAGGGTACCTGGTTTTCAAGGACATGTGTGCCACAAGACAAATTGTACTACAAGGCACTGCCACCTTACTCAGAAAATTTCTTAGTGCATTTTCCTTTTAAAAACATCATCTGACCATTGAAGTATACAGTTCAAGCCTCTAGTGTTTTAAACAAAAAAGAGAGAGAGAGAAAGGGGAAGATGAAGGGAATGGGACAGGGAGACAAGAGCCTTGTGCTTACGTTGAATTAGATAAGGGTTTTGTAGCTACCAACTGCAGTATCTTGGAACAGTCTTTGGGACACTCCTTTCTTGTGACAGCAGGCGTGCCCAGACTCTTAATAATTACACTTGTATCTTCAGAAGTCAGTTCCCAAGGGGAGCTTGCTTTTGAGATTGCCATAGTCTTTGCTCTTGCTTTCTGTCACCACACCTGGGTGCAAACACTTGTCCCTGGCTGCCCTCAGGCACAGATGACACAGAAAATCCAACGCAGTTTGGGTACACTTTTTTGAATTTATGAGAACGCTTACAATATAAACTGCTAAGAAGAGATTTTTGTAAAATGGCAGGGTTTTTTTTCTCCCCAAGAGAAAAAACAAATAAGACCCTTTACAAGCCCTCAGCCCATCTGTTCTGGTAAATGATAGCTTTTGGATCCTAAAGCAAGTCCTTGGGAGGAAAAAGGATAATTTTGATTTTTCCTAGTGGTGGCTACTGTAGGGCAACTTGGAACTGACTTCCAAGATCCAAGAAATCACAGTGCAAATTTGATGAGTGTTACCCTTCCTAATGAATGTTACCCTTCCTAAGAGCCTCTTCATTTTGCCTGAGACTCTTGCGG